>NC_079193.1:123239759-123539759 GCF_029499605.1 Hyla sarda
ATGGTGGCCCAGTATATAGGGAATTAAGGGGGGTACGGTATATAATTAAAGGGAAACTGACAGGCTGTTTACTCGCACTAAACCCAATACACTAGGTTACAGTGCATGTATACAAAAATTGGTCTTTCCATTTTCTAGGTATTGCCCCACATTGCTGGTATGCGAAGTCAGTCTTGTGCGCAATGGAGGCGGAGCTTCCCTGCCTCCATCCTGTATGCTGTGCTATGCCTGGCTGCCTTTGTATATTTATAATTCTTTTTTTTGCCAACTCTAGTATATTGTAGCATGTAAGCATATATTAGTATGGTGTCCATCTCTTCAGTGTAAGAACCAGGGCTGTGTGGAGATTCCTGCATAAGGTGGGTGATGGGTGCTGGGTGATTGGGGATGGGTGCTGGGTGAATGGGGATGGGTGCTGGGTGATTGGGTGCTGGGTGATTGGTGCTGGGTGATTGGTGCTGGGTGATTGGTGATGGTTGATTGGGTGATGGTTGATTGGGTGATTGGTGCTGGGTGATTGGTGCTGGGTGATTGGTGCTGGGTGATTGGTGCTGCGTGATTGGTGCTGCGTGATTGGTGCTGGGTGATTGGTGCTGGGTGATTGGTGATGGGTGATTGGTGATGGGTGATTGGTGCTGGGTGATTGTTGATGGGTGCTGGGTGATTGTTGCTGGGTGATGGGTGATGCACCGCTCTTTCTCTGCACAGGTTTTGTATAAATCTCCTCTATAATACAGTATATAATAGTGCAGCTGTCACATGTTTTCTGTAAATAAGACTGACAGCACAGCCAAAGTGTATATAGACATGGCAGACCTCAGAGAAACTGTTCTTGACTCAATTTTACAAAAACACCAACTTTTATGGGGATAGGAATGTAGTGGAGGCCTGGCGGGAGTACACTGTATCCCTGGGCCGCAGCACATCTGCCCATTAAATCTGGCAGACGTTTTTTTTAATTATGAAAAGTGCCCTCTTTTTTTACTTGAGCCCCTGCCCTTCAAAATGTCTGTGCACGTCCCTGTCAAAACCGCTGTAACAATCAGCCACCCCTGTGCAAATCACCTCAAATGTACATGGTGCACTCTCCCTTCTGGGCCTTGTTGTGCGCCCCCAGAGCACTTTGCACCCACATCTCCGTAGTCGGGAGAAATTTCATTACAAATTTTGGGGGGCTTTTTTTCCCTTTTACCTCTTGTCAAAATGAAAAGTATAGGGCAACACCAGCATGTTAGTGTAAAAAAAAGTATTTTATTTACACTAACATGCTGGTATAGACCCCAACTTCACCTTTTCATAAGGGGTGAAAGGAGAAAAAGCCCCCCAAAATTTGTTACGCAATTTCTCCAGAGTACGGTGATACCCCATATGTGACCCTAAACTGTTCCCTTGAAATACAACAGGGCTCCAAAGTGAAAGCGCCATGTGCATTTGAGGCCTGAATTAGGGATTTGCATAGGGGTGGACATAGGGGTATTCTACTCCAGTGATTCCCAAACAGGGTGCCTCCAGCTGTTGCAAAACTCCCAGCATGCTTGGACAGTCAACGGCTGTCCGGCAATACTGGGAGTTGTTGTTTTGCAACAGCTGGAGGCTCCATTTTGAAAACAGTGGCGTACCAGCCGTTTTTCATTTTTATTGGGGAGGGGAGGGGGGCTGTGTAGGGGTATGTGTATTTGTAGTGTTTTTTACTTTTTAGTTTATTTTGTGTTAGTGTAGTGTAGTGTACTGTTTTTGGGATACAGTCACACGGGCGGGGGATTACAGCGAGTTTCCCGCTGCAAGTTTGAGCTGGCGCGCAAAATTTGCTGCATCGCAAACTTGCAGCCTGATACTCACTGTAAGCCAAGTGGCAAAATCATCGATCAGCTATAACACTGCAAAAAAAAAAAAGTGAATAAAGATCATTTAACCCATTCCCTAATAAAAGTTTGAATCACCACCCTTTTCCCATAAAAAAAAAAAAACTGTGTAAATAAAAATAAACAAATGTGGTGGCGCCGCTTGCGGAAATGTCCGATTTATAAAAATATATAGTTAATTAAACCGCACGGTCAATGGCGTATGCGCAAAAAAAATTCCAAATCCAAAATAGTTAAAATTGTATACTTACCGTAATTTTTCTTTCTTCGAGACAGAAGGCAGCACAGAAGGAATAGGCCTGGCCTCTTTTATTCATCCTAGGACCGCCCACCTAAAAAAAACTCCACAATAATCAACCAATGGCATGACATCTTATCTTATAACTAGTCATTCAACATACGTACAAACTGTGTAAATAACTAGACTCTTTTCTCTGATGCTTAAATCATTTATTGTGAGGGTTATATGTGCTGCCTTCTGTCTCGAAGAAAGAAAAATTACGGTAAGTATACAATTTTAACTTTCTTCCTCGACTTCCGGCAGCACAGAAGGAATTCTCGCTAGCTTAGAGAACAGGGGTGGGGTTATAGATGAAGAGCTGCAGACAGTACCCCAGTGTTAAAGGCTGGATTCTCTGCTTGAAGGTTAAGCCTGTAATGGTTGATGAATGTGGAAGACGATGACCATGAAGCTGCATTACATATATCTGTCAGGGGAACTTGTGCCCTCTCTGCCCAAGAGGTAGCTGTGGCTCTTGTGGAATGTGCTCTAATCTGAAAAGGGGGTTCCTTATCTTCCAACTTGTAACATTCCACAATCACCGATTTGATCCATCTTGACAAGGTATCTTTAGCGGCTTTCTTTCCTTTCCTTACACCGGAGAATTGAATAAAAAGATTCTCATCAATTCTGAAAGACTTCACTCTTTGTAGATAGATTAAGAGAGCTGTTCTGACATCCAGAGGAGAATTTTCAGATGGTAGGAAGGTAGGAAGGAAATTTCTCTATTGATGTTTTGTACCGAAGCTACCTTGGGAATAAATGAAGGTATTGTCCTGAGAAGAACTCCATCCGGAGTAAACTTAGTGTATGGAGGATTCGCTGATAGGGCTTGCAATTCCCCCAGCCTCTTGGCAGACGTGATGGCGACTAAGAAGAGCACTTTAAAGGATAACCACTTCATTTCTGCATCCTGTAATGGCTCAAAGGGAGGAAACGACAGTCTGGACAGTACCAGTGATAAGTCCCAAGAAGAAACCGGAGGTTTAACCGTAGGTCTTAAATTTCTCAGTGCTTTGAAAAATCTTGCGATAAGGGGTTGACCCATAAATTTTCCATCAGTATAAGCGTTGATTGCCGTGATATGAACACAGAGAGTATTTGGTTTCAAACCCTTTAGATATCCTTCTTGTAAAAATTGAAGAATAATAGACACAGAATTCTCTGTCAGACCCTTCTGTTCCTTCCAGGAGACAAATTTCCTCCAAAGCTTAGCATACAGTAGGTTAGTGGATGGTCTTCTGGCTGCTAACAAGGTTTCTATAACTTCTTCAGATAAACCTTTCTGTCTGAATTTCTCCCTCTCAAAATCCAGAGAGTCAGATGCAATCTGTCCAGATGTTGATAAAATAGCCCTTTCTGTAACAGAAGATCTTCCTCTAGAGGTAGCTTCCAATATTCTCCCTTCGAGAGACGAAACAATAGAGGAAACCAAGCCCTCCGGGGCCAAAAAGGTGCAATTAACAGGACTGAGGGGCTGTCCAGTATAATCTTGTTCAGTACTCTGCTGATTAACGGAATTGGAGGGAAGAGATAAATGAACCGATCTTTCCAGCTCATGGTGAAAGCATCCAGATGGTCCGGGAGATCTGTGCGATACCTTGAGCAGAACCTCTGAAGTTTTCTGTTGCATCTCGTGGCCATCACGTCCCATTCGGGTAATCCCCATCTGTGGGTTATCTGAGCAAAGTACCTGGGATTTAATTCCCATTCGTTGGGATCTAATCTCTGTCGGCTCAACCAGTCTGCTTGAGAATTTAGCGTTCCTTTTATATGAAGCGCCATCAGGGAGATGCCCTGTTGTTCTGTCCAGGACATTATCTTGCTGCATTCCTTCTGTAAGGCTGCAGACCTTGTCCCACCTTCCTTCTGTATGTAGTACACTGAGACTAGATTGTCTAATTGGATCAGGACTGAAGAATTCGCAATCTGAGGAGAAAAATGCATTATGGCTAATCTGATCGCTCTTAACTCTCTGAGGTTGGATGAAAATTTAGTCTCTTCTTTTGACCAAGCTCCCTGAACCCACTGAGTTCTGAAGTGGGCACCCCAACCCCATCGGGAGGCATCTGTGGTTATAACCAGAGGGTCTTGAAGCTTGAAACTCTTTCCTTTGTTCAGGTTGTTCTCTTGTAGCCACCAACGTAAGTTTAGGCGGGTCTGACTTGATAACGAAATTGTAGTTTCCAGAGAGCTGGGTACTTTGTCCCAGGAGGTTAAGATCTCTTTCTGCAAATCCCTGATGTGTGCTCTGGCATAGGGAACGGCATCTGTTGTTGCCGTCATAAGTCCAAGTATCTGCATAGCCTTCCTGATGGATAGAAATGGGGTCTTTATTAGGGAACTTACTTGAAGAATAATTTTCTCCTGTTTTTCTAATGGAAGAAACACTTTCTGACATTGTGAATCTATAATCATCCCCAGAAAACATTTTCTTGTCGTTGGTAAGAGATCCGACTTCTGGGGATTGAGGATAAATCCCAATTTCTTCAGAAGATTCAACGTTGTCTGCAACTGCTGAAGGAGAATCTCTTGAGTGGTTGCAATGAGCAACCAATCGTCCAAGTACGGTACTACTTGTATCCCTTGCAACCTTAGAGCTGCCACAACTGTAACTGCAACTTTCGTGAATATTCTCGGGGCAGATGTTAGACCAAAGGGCATGGCCCGAAACTGAAAATGGCAAATTTCTTGATCTTGAAGTACAGCTATCCTCAGAAAACTCCTGGACTTTAGATGGGGACGTGAAGATAGGCGTCCATTAAGTCTAGAGAAACCATCCAATCGCCCTGCTGGACTAGGTGAGTAGCGGACTTTACATTTTCCATGCGGAACTTTTCTTTTACCAAATAACGATTTAGGTATCGTAAATCTATGATCAATCTCCATTTTCCGTTTGCTTTTGGGACTGGAAACACGTGTGAGTAAATCCCGTGACCTTGCTGTTCTGGTGGAACAGGTTCCACGGCTTGCTTGTCCAGAAATTCTTTGAGGAGATGCTGAACCACAGGGTTTGCTCTGTTTAGGATAAATCTTTCGGGAGGAATTGACACAAAATTCAGACTGTAACCTTCTGCAATAATTTTTAACACCCATTGATCTGATGTCAGATCCAGCCAGGCTGGAAAGAAATTTATCAGTCTTGCTCCTCAATTGACCGCAATTGACCCGTGGTAGTCAGAACTCAGATTTGGGCTGCTTCTGATCTGGCTGTCTCTTTTTAGTTTCTTGAAATCTTTTATTGTACCTTCTGTCTTGAAAAGGTTTCTTCCTAAATCCAGATCTGCGGGGTCTAAAGGGCTGAAACTGTTTCTTCTTTCTAGTGAAAGGAAAATGAAGGGCCTTCTCACCTTTATCTGCTTCCAAAATCTTCTCCAGCTGTGACCCTACTAGAGAACCTGCTTCAAATGGTAGAGTACAGAAGTTACCTTTTGATGAAGCGTCACCTGGCCAAGGTTTCAGATAAATAGCCCTTCTTGCTGAATTCAAAACCGCAAGATTTTTAGCACAGATTCTTGTCACATCTAAGGGGAGATCACAGGCGAAGTCTGCTGCAGTCTTCAATGTATCAATTTCCTCTAAAAGATCACTCCTAGAGACTCCATCTTGAATATCTCTTCCAAGTTGACTCAACCAGACCCGAACAGCACGGGTCACTGGAACTGAAGCAAGGGAAGCTTTCATTAAAGCAGCTGTATTGCAATAAGCACGTTTAATCAAGACATCTGTTTTCCTATCCATAGGTTCTTTAAGAATGGAGGAATCATCAGAGGGTAGCAGAGTTCTCTTAGATAGTTTGGCTACAGGTAAGTCTACTTTAGCTGGATTTTCCCAGGATTCTGATTCTGCTGGGTCTAACTTATAAACTGCTCTGAACCTGGACCCTAACTCCAGCCTGCTGTCTGGTTTCTTAAATTCTTTCTCTACTATGGTTCTCAGAACTGGATGACCTGCCAAAACATCAGAGGGTTTCTTAGGAAAGTAGAAGAGACTTTCTTTATCCTCTCTCGGCTTCTGTTTGGAAGATTCCATAATATCTTTAACTGCTCTGATGAGCTTCCCAGCATTTTCTTTTTTGAAAAGAAAGAAATCTTCAGTGACAATATCTTCAGAATCTGAAGAGTCAGACTGCGACAAAACATTCTCTGATGAAGAAGAAGAAGGAGGATCCACTTTGTGTTTCTCCTTCTTACTCTTTAAATTTATTCCTGAGCCTGAACTAAATTCAGACTTAAACCAAGAGAAAAAACTTCTTGCATCTTCCAGAAACGCAGAGGTTTCCTGCGGCTCAGAACATCTCCTACAGACTGTAGAAACAGCTCCAGGGGGTAAGGGAAGAAGACAGCTGACACATACTGGCTTTTGCTTATCAGGAGATGTGGTCAAATGAAATTTGCAGACTTCACATAGATCCCCAGATAACTCATCTGGTAAGAGTTGCTGACAAGAGACACATTGTCTATGCTTTGTTTTAATCTTCCTTTTCTTTGAAGAAGCAGGGCTTGCCATCTAAAATAAAAATACACACAATGAGTGATGTATAATCCCATGTAAGAAAGCATAAGGCCGCAGCAATGCACCATTTGACCATACAACCAGCCATACCTTAGGAGCAGAGAAATCCGGCTGCCTGCACAGAAGGGCACAGCACGCCATCTCTGCTCCGCTTAAATGCGCTTAGAAACCTCCGTAACGTCACATCCTGTCGCTCTGCATCCGCTTCCGGTTCCTCGGCTGGCTGCACAAGGGCGCGCGTGTTGCCATTCCCAAGATGGCGCCCAAACCGGAAGTCCCATAGATGGCTAACACAGCCCGGATCGCACGTGTGATGCCGGGAAAGCGCGAAAAGAACTGTATGGCTGACATGGCGGGGGAACCGTCACCCCAAGGCAAAAGTCCTCCTCTAAAGCCACAACACATATGACTGATAAGAGGGAATACACTTGCAGTAACCTTAGAATATGCTCCTAATATGACCCGGGTTTCCCACATGGATTTAGGAGAACTGCAAGACACCAGGTAGGCCAGGGTTACCCACGTTGGCCCTCAGTAAAAAACTGGCAACACTGGTGTAAACAAAGGCATATATCTAGGAAAAAGAAAAAATATAGTTAGTGGTGGGCAAGGTGTGAAACACACCTGTCAGGAAGAAAAGAGGACAGAAAAAAACACAGTTTGTATGTATGTTGAATGACTAGTTATAAGATAGGATGTCATGCCATTGGTTGATTATTGTGGAGTTTTTTTTAGGTGGGCGGTCCTAGGATGAATAAAAGAGGCCAGGCCTATTCCTTCTGTGCTGCCGGAAGTCGAGGAAGAAAGTGCATTTTTGGTCACTTTTTATATCATGAAAAAATGAATAAAAAGTGATCAATAAGTCCGATCAATGCAAAAATTGTACCGCTAAAAACTTCAGATCATTGCCCTCATACCGCCGCAAACTACTATAAACTGGCCTCAAAACACATAAAGAGGTATCAGACCATAACAACAATTTAACCTCACCGGGGTATAATATGTGTGTACACTAAAACTTATCTTTATTTAAATAAATCTAATCTAGTAAACTGTGAGAAACACACATTTGAAAACACTATGTGTCTCTAAGGTTTATAGGATTCCTGTACCCACTGGTAGTTTCAATATAGTCTGAGAGCACTTATTAGGTGTTTATATATACACACCATTAGATCAGGTTTTGGAGACATTTCATGCCTTCCCTATATAGTGCTCTCATATGGGCTATAGATTTTATGCCATTCGCCTGCTGTGCACCGCAGGTCAGATAACAGTGTACTTTCATTTTGTGCATTATATAGGACACTTAGGGGTTGCACATTAAAAAGTGATACTGTCACAACCCGACATGTTTCGCCACTATGTGGCTTTATCAAGGAGGACAATTGACAGCATTGAGTGTTAGTCAAAAAACGGTCCCTTTTATATGGTATTAGAGATGAGCGAACTTACAGTAAATTCGATTCGTCACGACTTCGATGACTTTTCCTGCATAAATGAGTTCAGCTTACAGGTGCTCCCGTGGGCTGGAAAAGGTGGATACAGTCCTAGGAGACTCTTTCCTAGGAATGTATCCACCTTTTCCAGCCCACCGGAGCACCTGAAGGCTGAACTATTTTACGCAGGAAAAGTCATCAACTGCCGAGCTGAGAAGTTCGTGACGAATCGAATTTACTGTAAGTTCGCTCACCTCTATATGGTATGCCAATGACATCATTGCCTCCCTTCCAATCAGGGATTTCCTCTCAGATAACCAATGATTATATTCAACTTGATATGTTCAGCACCAATCAGAGACTTTAAAACATATATGAGGGACATTTATCAATGTTTGCTTATGTATTCTTTTTTTTAGTAATTTTTTCCTTACTTTTTTTTTGCTTATGTGTGACTTATTTATCAACTGCTTTCAGCCTGTTGATAATTTTCTTTCACGTAAGCAATTTTTCCTTTTTTTTACTTTGGTAGTAGCTTTTTCTGCTCCATGTTTGAGCTGGAGTAAATATAGTCAATTTTTAACCCTGTTGCGACTTTTTTTTGCGCAGTTGCGACTGTCACAGTTAATAAATACCTGACTACCCGTAGTCCATTTTTAAATTATTACTACGTAGTTAATTTTTGGAAAACTTGCTTTTCTCGATTTTCAGTCAAAATGTAGCATGAAAAATCGCGTAGTCGCAGTCGCGACAATTTTGCGATAATTATAGTAAAGAAAACCTGACTAAACCCGTTGATAAATGTCCATAATAGTGCTGTGAATCTCCCTATCACAGTCGGTAGCTAGTCCCGACATCACACGCCATCTGTGCATGTGACTGTGGGGACCGACTGTGATTCGCTTACTATCTGGACTAATACAAGTCTGTGTATCGGTGGATGTCAGCGTGTATCACATTGCGCTCGCTCTTTGCGCTCTGGCTCCTATTGCCCGGCTACGTCATGTGCATGTGATCAAAACAAATGCACATGGCTAGTATCAGAGCGGGCGCATGCGCACACAGATGCCACTTCCAAACTCCAGTAGTAAGTGCTTATACACCTCACGTTATGTATTGCTGTCATCCTGTCAAGACATAATTCATTTATTTGTATCCACAGTATTTCTTATTGCTAATCAATGTATATATATATGACTTTAGCAGATTGTGATTGTAAAACGGACTTGCCAAGAGAGCATGTCTTGTCTCAGCAATATTAGTCCCTTGCTCACATTTGATCTTTGGTTATCAGAACATATTTGTGTGATTTTTAAATAATATTGTTTATTGTATATACACATGTTTAATATTTAAAGGTAAATTTATATTTCTTATGTGTATAGAGTATTGACACAATCCATCGGGGCGTCGGGGACACCCCGGGGACGCGGCGACAGAGATGGAGGGTGACATCCAGGGCAGCAGTGACGAGCGGTGATGGTCCGGAGCGGCGGGGACAGGTGAGTACAACTTCCTCTACCAGTGGTCTTCAACCTGCGGATCTCCAGATTTTGCAAAACTACAACTCCCAGCATGCCCGGACTGCCAACGGTGTTGTAGTTTTGCAACATCTGGAGGTCCGCAGGTTGTAGACCACTGTCCTATACTTTACATTGCACGGATCCCTCAACATACAATGGTTTCAACAAACAATGGTCCGTTTGGAACGGATTACCATCGTATGTATTCGGATTTAACATATCCACTAAGGTGCTTAATTATAAGATATCCCTAAATGTGATATTATGTACATACAAACTTTAGTCTACCATTATGGACTAACACTTCAAATTATTTTTACCTCACTATATTATATTCTAGTATGGTAATATATAACAGGTAAATAGGCTGATAAATTTGAATAGCACAGAGCCAGTTACTAGATAAATGCAGTGTAATTAAACCTTTCGTTCCGACCCTTCGGACTCAGGGTTCCCAGCCGGAAAATCCATTTGGATTCTTCTTTCAAAATAATGTTGTCCAAATTGCCCCCTCGTGGGCCAGGTCTGATTTCTCTCAGACCCCAGAATTTTAAATGATTATGGTCATTTCCATGTATTTCTCTAATGTTGCGGGCTATAGGTATTTCTGGCCCCGTTCTTATGCCACTGAGATGTTTGGAAATTAGTCTGCAAAACTCCTGCATGGTCTTGCCTACATATAATTTCGGACATGAACAGGCACATACATAGACAATACCCGAGCTTTTACAGTTGATGTAATCATACAGTTTATACACTCTGCCGTCCCCAGGGTTTCTAAATTCTCTCCGTCGGACAACGAAGGAACAGAATGAACATTGCCCACATGGGCAAGTCCCTAGATTTGGGTTCTTGAGCCACATCTCTCTTTTTTTCTGTACTAAAGTGGCTGTGAACCACTAGATCTCTCAGGTTGGAGCCTCTTAGGGTAGTCATAGAGAACTGTTTTGAGGTCTTCATCTACTCTCAATATAAGCCAGTATCTTCTCAATATATTCCTTACTTGATCTGTTTTATTATCGAAGGTTCCGATACATCTGATGATCTTAGAAGACGTATGTTCTGTTTTTGACTTAGGGTTACTAGTAGGTCAGTTCTTGGTGTGGCTTTCTTAAGATATTTCTCGGAGTAACCCCTATCTTGGAATCTTTTCATCAATTTCGGTGCTTCCATATCAAACGTCTCTTCCTGAGAGCAATTGCGTTTCGCACGCAAGAACTGACCTACTGGAATCCCCCGTTTAAGGGGTGTCGGGTGCCAGCCATTCCATTGTAGTAGGTTGTTCACCGCTGTATCTTTCCTGTACATTGATGTTTGAATGCAGCCGCTCTCGTAGATTCTAATAGTTAAATCAAGAAAATTTATGGTTTTATAGCCAAATTCCGATGTGAAATACATACCAATGGTATTTTGATTACGTTCCTCAATAAATTGGTGAAATAATTCTCTACCACCATCCCATAAAATCAAAACATCATCAATAAAATGACCCCAAAAAAGAATGTGCTCAGTGAATTGAGTGTTGTGCTCAGTGAATACAATAGTGTCCTCCCACATAGGTTGAAAAAAGACCAGAGTCCATCAAGTTCAACCTATAACCCTAATAAGTCCCTATTGAGTTGAGTTGATCCAGAGGAAGGCAAAAAACCCTCATACCAGAGGTAAAAATTCCTTCCCGACTCCAAATATGGCAGTCAGAATAAATCCCTGGATCAACCTTCTGTCCCTATAAATCTAGTATACATAACCAGCAATGTTATTACTCTCCAAAAATGCATCCAGCCCCTTTTTGAACTCTATTACAGAGTTCACCATGACCACCTCCTCCAGGAGAGAATTCCACAGTCTCACTGCTCTTACAGTAAAGAATCCCCATCTGTGCTGGTGTAGAAACCTTCTTTCCTCTAGACGTAGAGGATGCCACCTTGTTATTGATACAGTCCTGGGTATAAATAGATCATGGGAGAGATCTCTGTACTGTCCCCTGATATATTTATACATAGTTATTAGGTCTCCCTTAAGCCTTCCTTTTTTTAAACTAAATAACCCTAATTCTGATAATCTTTCTGGGTACTGTAGTCCTCCCATTCCCCGTATTACTCTGGTTGCCCGTCTTTGAAACATCTCCAGCTCCACTATATCCTTCTTGTACACTGGTGCCCAGTACTGTACACAGTATTCTATGTGTGGTCTGACGAGTGATTTGTAGAGCGGTAGAATTATTTCCTTGTCGTGGGCATCTATGCCCCTATTGATGCACCCCATGATTTTATTAGCCTTGGCAGCAGCTGCCCGACACTGGTCACTACAGCTAAATTTACTGTTAACTAAGACTCCTAAGTCCTTTTCCATGTCAGTCGTCCCAAGTGTTCTCCCATTTAATACATAATACCAGCCCGGATTTTTCTTCCCCATGTGCATTACCTTACATTTATCAGTGTTGAACCTCATCAGCCACTTCCCAGCCCAAACCTCCAACCTATCCAGATCCATTTGTAACAGTGCACTGTCCTCTATACTGTTTACTACTTTACAGAGTTTAGTGTCATCTGCAAAGATTGCTACTTTACTATTCAACCCCTCTGCAAGGTCAATAATGAATATATTAAATAGGACAGGACCCAAGATGGACCCCTGTGGTACCCCACTAGTAACAGTCACCCAATCAGAATAAGTACCATTAATAACCACCCTCTGTTTCCTATCATTGAGCCAGTTACTTACCCACTTGCACACATTCTCCCCAAGCCCAAACCTTCTCATTTTATGCACCAACCTTTTATGTGGAACTGTATCAAATGCTTTGGAAAAATCCAGATATACGACATCCAGCGATTGCCCCTTGTCCAGTCTGGAGCTCACCTCCTCGTAAAAGCTGATCAGGTTAGTTTGACAGGACCGATCCCTCATAAATCCATGCTGATACAGGGTCATACATTTATTTTTATCAAGATATTCCAAAATTGCATCTCTTAGGAAACCCTCAAACAATTTACATACAACCGAGGGTAAACTAACAGGTCTATAATTCCCAGGGTCACCTTTTGACCCCTTCTTAACCCCTTAAGGACCCAGCCATTTTACACCTTAGGACCCGGCCATTTTTTGTACATCTGACCACTGTCACTTTAAACATTAATATCTCTGGAATGCTTTTAGTTATCATTCTACTTTAACTTAGTGGTAAAATTTTTTGGTAACTTGCATCCTTTCTTGGTGAAAAATCCCAAAATTTGATGAAAAATTTTAACATTTTGCATTTTTCTAACTTTGAAGCTCTCTGCTTGTAATGAAAATGGATATTCTAAATATTATTATTTTTTATTCACATATACAATATGTCTACTTTATATTTGCATCATAAAATTGACGAGTTTTTACTTTTGGAAGACACCAGAGGACTTCAAATTTCAGCAGCAATTTTCCAATTTTTCACAAAATTTCCAAAATCACAATTTTTCAGGGACTAGTTCAGGTTTGAAGTGAATTTGAAGGGTCTTCATCTTAGAAATACCCCACAAATAACCCCATTATAAAAACTGCACCCCCCAAAATATTCAAAATGACATTCAGTCAGCATTTTAACCCTTTAGGTGTTTCACAGGAATAGCAGCAAATTGAAGGAGAAAATTCACAATCTTCATTTTTTACACTCGCATGTTCTTGTAGACCCAATTTTTGAATTTTTACAAGGGGTAAAAGGAGAAAATGTATACTTATATTTGTAGCCCAATTGATCTCGAGTAAGCCCATACCTCATATGTCTATGTAAAGTGTTCGGCGGGCGCAGTAGAGGGCTCAGAAGGGAAGGAGCGACAAGGGGATTTTGGAGCGTACGTTTTTCTGAAATGGTTTTTGGGGGCCATGTTGCATTTAGGAAGCCCCTATGGTGCCAGAACAGGAAAAAAAGCCCACATGGCATACCATTTTGGAAACTAGACCCCTTGAGGAACGTAACAAGGAATAAAGTGAGCCTTAATACCCCACAGGTGTTTCACGATTTTTGCATATGTAAAACAATTTAAAAAATATTTCAATAAAATGTGTGTTTCCCCCCAAATTTCACATTTTTGCAAGGGTTAATAGCAGAAAATATCCCCCAAAATTTGTAACCCCATCTCTTCTGAGTATGGAGGTACCCCATAAGTTGACCTGAAGCGCACTACGGGCGAACTACAATGCTCAGAAGAGAAGGAGTCATATTTGGCTTTTTCAGAGCAAATTTTGCTCGGGGGGCATGTAGCATTTAGGAAGCCCCAATGGGGCCAGAACAGCAAAATAACCCCCACATGGCATACCAATTTGGAAACTAGACCCCTTGAGGAACATAACAAGGGGTACAGTGAGCATTTACCCCCCCACTGGTGTCTGTCAGATCTTTGGAACAGTGGGCTGTACAAAATTTTTTATTTGCGCAGCCCACTGTTCCAAAGATCTGTCAGACACCAGTGGGGTGTAAATTCTCACTGCACCCCTCAGGGGTGTAGTTTCCGAAATGGGGTCACATGTGGGGTTTTGTTTTTTTTGCGTTTGTCAAAACCGCTGTAACAATCAGCCACCCCTGTGCAAATCACCTCAAATGTACATGGTGCACTCTCCCTTCTGGGCCTTGTTGTGCGCCCCCAGAGGACTTTACGCCCACTTATGGGGTATCTCCGTAGTTGGGAGCAATTGCATTACAAATTTTGGGGGGCTTTTTTCCCTTTTACCTCTTGTCAAAATGAAAAGTATAGGGCAACACCAGCATGTTAGTGTAAAAAATTAATTTTTTTACACTAACATGCTGGTGTAGACCCCAACTTCACCTTTTCATAAGGGGTTAAAGGAGAAAAAGCCCCCCAAAATGTGTTAGGCAATTTCTCCCGAGTACGGCGATACCCCATATGTGACCCTAAACTGTTGCCTTGAAATACGACAGGGCTCCAAAGTGAGCATAGGGGTATTCTACGCCAGTGATTCCCAAACAGGGTGCCTCCAGCTATTGCAAAACTCCCAGCATGCTTGGACAGTCGATGGCTGTCTGGCAATACTGGGAGTTGTTGTTTTGCAACAGCTGGAGGTTCCATTTTGAAAACAGTGGCGTACCAGACGTTTTTCATTTTTATTGGGGAGGGGAGGGGGGCTGTGTAGGGGTATGTGTATATGTAGTGTTTTTTACTTTTTATTTTATTTTGTGTTAGTGTAGTGTAGTGTTTTTAGGGTACAGTCACACGGGCAGGGGGGGTTAGAGCGATTTTCCCGCTGCGAGTTTGAGCTGGCGCGCAAAATTGCTGCATCGCAAACTTGCAGCCTGATACTCACTGTAAGCCCCTGCCCATGTGAATGTACCCTGTTCATTCACAGGGGGGGGGGGGGGGGGGGACCTCCAGCTGTTGCAAAACTACAACTTCCAGCATGCACAGTCTATCAGTGCATGCTGGTAGTTATAGTTTTGCAACAGCTGGAGGCACACGGGTTGGGAAACAATGAGATAGGAAACAGACAATGTTTCCCAACCAGTGTGCCTCCTGTTGTTGCAAAACCACAACTCCCAAACATTCTCAGGCATTCTGGAAGTAGTAGTTCGGCAACATCTTTAGAGCCAGATGTTGCCGAACTACAACTCCCAGCATGCTTGGGGTTGTAGTTTGCAACATCTGGAGGACTACAGTTTGCAGACCACTGGAGACGCAGGAGGTAGGGGACATAATCGGGATGCGGCGAGTGAGCGGGGACCTCCCGCCACGCTAACCGCATCCACGTCAGGGATAACTCTGCGCTCCCGGTCAGCGTGTCTGACCGGGACGCGCAGGGACGCTGCGGGCCGGGACAGAGGTAGTGAGCGCTCCGGTCCAGGAGCGGGGACCAGAGCGCTCACTGTAACATTTGTGGTGTCCCGGTACAGGACCTTGTCCTATTCCTGTCTTGAGTTCCCTCAGGAAGAGTCCCTGCAGTCCATAGGGCTCTCCTGCAGGGCTTCACCTCTTGTTTATCAGTTATTGTTTCATAACTATGCAGGGCTTCACCTCTTGCTTATCAGTTATTGTTTCATAACTATGCATATAATATGTCTGTATGTTGTTCAGCGTATATAAAGGATGTACAAATGTATAAAATGTATAGGACCTTCCTGGGTCATGTGATACTGTCATGTGATGTACCAAGAGTTCCCTGGGTACAGGACCTCCAGGCTTGTCAACCAATGGGCTGTAGTCCAGCCTCCTTAGTATATAAGGGGCAGTAGTCTCTAAATTCGCTCTCTTCTATCTTAGTTCCTGACTGCAAAGCAAGCACAATCTCAGCATATACTAAATTCATCTCAACTAGGCCAAAGCCTAAGGAACCTGCAGCCACTAAAAACGAGAGTTACCAAGCTCTATCTGCAATTACTAGTGACTACTATTCAACTCAAGCATATAATTAGTAGCACAGTGGCCTGCATAAATCTCAATACTACAAGTCCCAGCAAGCCTGCATCCCGGTTCCCTCTAGAGAAACTGTGTAACTGTAAAGACTGCTCTATAAGGAGTTTAAGTAAACTACTACTACTACTACTACTACAGTTATTTGCACAATTCCTGCTGTGGACATTCCTTTGTTAAGAAATATAAGATTCAGGGGGCTCACGCTATATATATAAAAATATATATATCGAGGTTACTGTGTTGCACGTAACCCATGTGCCAAAATAGGAATAAATAGAGAAAATACAATGTCAAGATGTACGGTATATATATATATATATATATATATATATATATATATATATATATATATATGGGAATATGCAAAGCAGCTCATTACATCACCTGAATGTTCCCTGGTATCAGCTTGGCTCCTGTTAAGGAATATAAAAAGCTGATCGGGATTTATGCCAAGCCAGACTACTCCCCAAAAGGGAAGTTGCTACCCATCTGCAGACAGCTGTTTCGTGGTTTATTGAAAGTGCTTTATTGTCCGTTCAGTCATTACAAGTCATACAATAAATTACAATCACACAAAGCATGACAGTACAATACACAGCAAAGGTTCCCTAAGCTAAACATCGCACATCATGCTACTCTAACACTCCGCTCAATCCTGTAATAGAAAAGCACAAGAGATCGAATGACAAAACAATACAATCTGTGATCGGGTAGGGGCGTGGGCTGTGGGCGTGGGGGGTATGGGCGACTATGTGTGGGTGGGGAGGGGGTGGATCACAGGACCAAACTGCTGGGCTGTATCTTCAAGGAGACATGGGAGAAGGAGAGGGGTCTTCACTCCTCTTCTTCCTCATCAACGGCCGGGCTGTCCAAGATGGAATAGTCTCTAAGCAGGCTTTTGATGAACCTGCGGCAGTCCCGGACAGACATGTTCTCCCTGTTGATCACGAGGCGGTTCCTGGCAAGCCACACTGCGTCCTTAAAACAGTTCATAAGGCGCCAGGCCTCCTGGATGGCCTCCACGTCGTGGGTCCCAGGGAACAGACCGTAAAGCACTGAATGATACGATAGGCAGTTCCTGGGTACAGAGTCTCTGAGTTCATGTTCCAGGGCGTCCAACAGACCCTGTGCAAAGGGGCACTGCCAAAACACGTGCAAGGATGTTTCCTCCACATAGGAACACCGGGGGCAGTACCGGGTTGTGCACAGGTTGCGGGCATGCATGAACGACCTGAGAGAGAGTCCTCCCTTGACGACCATCCACGACAAGTCCTTGTGTCCATTGGTAAGCCGCTTTGAGGCCACATTAGTCCAAACTGTCTCTGCAGTGGCTGCGGGGAGTCCCGGAACCAGCTCAGTCAAGTCCTTAGCTCGGATGAGCTTGTAGATTGTCTTCAGCTTCCATAGGTCAGGTTTCAGTCCTTCCAGCTGGTGCTCCCTCACAAACCGGACAACATCCCCATAGATCCAGGGAGCGTTCCAGTTGTAAGGGATGGAGCTGTCCCACCTGTAGCTACCCAGCTGTCTCCAGAGGGGCATGAGAAACAAGCAAGATATGGACCTGCCCGCTGAGCCAGTCTTTTCAACAAGAGTCCGCTGCACGCTGACACATGCAAAGGAGGCCCTCAGCAGAGTGGAGATATTGGGTATTCCCTTCCCACCCGTGCGGGGCTCCTTGTACATCACAGTCCTCTCTGTCCATTTTGCCCCAGATGAAGCGAAACACTGTCCGGGTGATGGCCTTGCAAACGGTGGTATGGGGAGGCCAGGCCTGTGCGGTATACTGGAGCACAGGCAAAACTTCACTCAGCAGGACAAGTGCTTTGCCTTCAATAGAGAGCTTTCTGGAGCTCCACAGTCCGATCTTAGAGTTCATCTTTCCTAGTCGGTCTTGCCAAGACTTAAGGGCCGCTCCTTCCTTCCCGAACCAGACTCCAAGAATTTGAATGAAGTCCGGCTTAACGGTAAACGGGAAGGGGGCCGGAAGAAGCCAGGTGCCATTCCCCGAAGAGCGTGACTTCCGACTTCCCGCAGTTGACTTTTGCCCCCGAAGCTCTGCTGAAGTCCTCGCAGGTCTGGACGAGTGCAGTCACCGAATGCTCAGAAGACGGTCACGTTGTCCATGTAGAGCGAACACTTGACCTCGTAGCGATCTGGTCCTGGTGCGGTGATCCCTCTGATCTCTCCATTCTGCCGGATAGTCTCAGCGAAGAGCTCTATAACACAAACAAAAAGAAGAGGTGAAAGAAAGCAGCCTTGTCTAACCCCTGAAAGGATGGAAAAGGGGTTAGTCTTCCAGCCGTTCACCAACACCGTGCTGTAAATATCAAAATACATGACGTTAACAAAAGAGCAAAACATCTTCCCCACACCTAGCTTGCGCCAAGCCCTGCCCTTGAATGCGTGGGAGCCACGGTCAATTGCCTTCTCCTGATCCAAACTGATCAGGGCGGCGTGGCCACGACGGTCCTGGATGTAATAGACCGTGTCTCTCACAAGTGCAAGGTTGTCACCAATCCTGCGACCAGGGATGCCGCAGGTCTGGTCCGGATGGACGATCTGCCCGAGGACGGATTTCAGCCTGTTGGCCAGCACTTTGGCGAGGATCTTGTAGTCCACGTTCAGGAGAGAGATGGGACGCCAGTTTTTCAGGTCACAGCTCTCCCCCTTCCGCTTATACAAGATCGTGATCATCCCTTCCCTTAACGACGGAGGCATTCTGCCCCCCACCATCAGCTCCTCATACACCTCCAACAGGTCCGGACAGATCAGGTCACCCAGCGCTACATAGAGCTCGGCCTGGAGACCGTCACTGTCCGGGGTCCTGCCGGGCTTAAAGGATTTAGCGGCAGAGAGCAGCTCCCCCACTGTCAAGGGATCGTCCATAGCCGACGCACCTGCGGGATCAACAACGTTAGTGATACCTGACAGGAACCTCTCGGCGGCTTCGGGGGCGGATGACTTGGGGGCGTAGAGGTTGCTGTAGAAGTCGGAGATGACCCCCACCACCTCCTCCTTGCCCCTCCTCATGTGTCCGGTCTCATCTCGTAGCTCAGTCAGGGGTGTGTGGCCAGCATGGAGCTTCCTGAAAAAGAAAGAGTTACACTTCTCACCCTTCTCCAGGTTCTCCACCTTGGAACGAAAGACGATTCCTTGGATTCCTCCTCAAAGTGCCTTTTCAAGCTCTTTTTGGTCTCCTCCAGCTCCTCCCTAACGTCCCAGTCACACTGGAGCAGGTCCTGCAGGGACCGCAGCTCGCGCTGCAGTTTCCTGAAGTCCCACTTCTTCGCACACGCCTGTTGTCTGCCTTTTGCCTGAAAGAAACAACGGAACTCGACTTTAACATATTCCCACCAATTTCTGATGCAGTTAAACATCCCTGAGTTCCTCCATGACCTCCTTCTGCTCCAACAGGGCACAATTCAACTTCAAGGAGCCTGGGCCAGGTGGGAATCCATGGCCCAGAGTCCCCCGAAATCGAATGGCCCTGTGGTCAGAGAAGAAGCAGGGGACCATAGAGTACGACACCTTTCTGTCTGCTCTCGAAGTGAAGAGGAAGTCTATCCGAGAACGGAGCGAGCCATCGGGGCGGCTCCACATATAGTTTACGGAGCCGTTCCCGATGGACCCAACAACGTCCTGCAAGGATGCCTCTGTCACCATCTCAATCAGCAGCTTAGATGTCACGTTCTGGCAGATGTGCCAGAACTGCGCCCGTCCACCTCAATGGGGCAGTTGAAGATGTTTTGCTCTTTTGTTAACGTCATGTATTTTGATATTTACAGCACGGTGTTGGTGAACGGCTGGAAGACTAACCCCTTTTCCATCCTTTCAGGGGTTAGACAAGGCTGCTCTCTTTCACCTCTTCTTTTTGTTTGTGTTATAGAGCTCTTCGCTGAGACTATCCTAGTGGTGGCGAGCTGAGTCCGCAGGGCCTGGAGAACCGTTGATGAGCCGCACGGGCTAACCCGCCCAGGAACCGTTTGCGACGAGAAGTCTGCCACAGACGAGCTCCCAGACGGAATCAAGTGAAAAGTTACCTCCCCTGATCAGGATGGCCACCCCCGCAGACCTACTGTCACCCCCACCAGACCAGTAGGAAGGGCCGTGAGACCACCGCCTGGCCAGATGGTTGTAAGACCTAGAAGCAGACAAAGCACATTCCTGCAGCATGTAAACATCACACCTCTGAGAATCTAAGACGTAAGGACAGTTTGAAATCTAAACCTAGCTCTAATACTCCTCACATTAATGCAGAAGATGTTGAGATCAGCCATGGGAATAAAAAGAGAGGTTAGTTCAGATACTAGTTACCACTCCGATCGGGCGGGTCCTCTTCTCTGGCGCCTGTCAGCTCCAGTGGCTTCTCATAGCACCCTTCCAAGAACTCGTCGTAGACCGGGTTGGCCGGTGCGTTTAGGATTTCTTTGACCTCTGGGTCCTGCAGCAGCTCCTCCATAGACTGAGCTTGGACATGCTCCACTTGGGCCTGCTCCATCTCCTCCTCTCCATCTGGAGCTTGGGGGGTCTCGCAGACCTGCTCTGCTTGGGCCTGCTCCATCTCCTCCTCTTCGTCTGAAGCTTGAGGAGTCTCGCAGGTCTCAATGATCTTTCTCTTGTAGGACTCAGCTGATGCATTGTACCTTCCTTTCCTCTTCCTCTGTATGGTACCTGGGGGAGGAAGCACAGGAAAATCCTCCGAAGAGCGGGCACCAGCAGCTGGAGGGGGGTTAGGTGCCACTGGGCCAGGGGAGAAAGGAGGCTGGGTGGGGCAGGGGGCAGGAGAGAGTGGCCGGGCAGGGGAGGACGGGACGGGGCAGGGGTGGTGGCTTTCGCCTTCTTACCCTCCTTGGTCGGCTTGGCCATCCGTGCTGCTGGCTCCGGAGCTGGGTCTGGCTTCGGTGCTCTCGTTGCCACAGATGGCCATGTTCTCTCCCTCTGGGGCAGTCCTTGTAGCTGTGGGCCACCAATCCGCAGAGGTTGCAGGTCTTGCTCTTGGGGCAATCCTTGGTCGTGTGACCTGTGACACGGCAAAACCTGCAGGCATCCTCTTTACAGTCCTTGTCCTCGTGGCCCATCTTGCCACATCTCCTGCAGGTCTGTGGCATGTCCGGGTAGAAGATAAGTCCTGTGGAGTTGCCCAAGGAGAATGTCGGTGGCAGGTGCTGTAGTCCATCTGGAGAAGCAAGGTTCTTGTTCAGTCTGATGACCACAGACCACTTGCAGGTCCAGTATCCGAGGGAGTTAAGGATGCGGGTGGGCTCCCTCACCACGATGCAGAAGCGCTTCAGGAAGGTCGAGATGTCCGTGCCTGGGGTGTGTGGGTTCCGCATTGATACCGTCACCCACCTCTCCTCTCTTTGAATAGGGCAGTTGCCCACAAAGCGAGAGAAAGGGGATTCGGGACTCGCCGCTTTCACCGCCTCCCATTATCTTCTACAGGTTCCAATGGTGGCAAAGGTGATGTTGAAGATTCCAGACAGAAAAGTTCCAATTCCGAGGGTGTCAGCCGTGGAGAATACTTGATCCGCCAGCATCTTCTTGCAGAACACGTCGTGGGACATGTCCGGCACTCTTCTGTCCACAGGCTTCAGCTTCAAGGCAACAGTCTGCCTCACGCAGGGCTCCAGGGTTAGGAGCTTCCAGGTTGGGGATTCTGCCGCCCTTCTGCCTTGCTGTGGTGGAGGTTGAAGTTTGCTGTGGTTGGGGCTGGACCTCCAGGCCTTGCACTGCAGCCTCCTGGGTGGACTTGCTGGTTGAGGCCATGGCTTCTTCCAGCAGGCTCTTTTCCGCTTTCTTGCTTGTGGAGATTCTTCGCAAAGTCTTCTTTCCTGGGTGGGAGGAGCTATGCAGATCCGGCCCCCGGTGGGAGGAGCTATGCAAATCTTCTCCAGAGGCCGCAAATTTCTTCAAAAAGATTCTGCGTCGCCTTCGCCAAAGTTCCGGAATTCACCGCCGATTCCCTTCTTCCAAGTTCTTCGACGGCTTCTTCTGGAGCTGCAGTCTTCAAGCTCTTCTCCTTCTTCAGATGTTCCGAGGCAGGCAGGAGATGATCTTCAGGTGGTATGCTCTCAAGAATTGCGGTTCTAATAAGAACGAAAAGTACTGCAATCGTACTACGCAAAATCTCTCCCACAATGCTGGGAGTTCTTCAGATCGCCTGTTTCGTGGTTTATTGAAAGAGCTTTATTGTCCGTTCAGTCATTACAAGTCATACAATAAATTACAATCACACAAAGCATGACAGTACAATACACAGCAAAGGTTCCCTAAGCTATACATCGCACTTCATGCTACTCTAACACTCCGCTTAATCCTGTAATAGAAAAGCACAAGATATCGAGTAACAAAACAATACAATCGGGGTAAGGGCGTGGGCTGTGGGGCAGGGGCATGGGGGGTATGGGCGACTATGTGGAGGTGGGGAGGGGGCGGATCACAGGGCCAAACTGCTGGTCTGTATCTTCAAGGAGACATGGGAGAAGGAGAGGGGTCTTCGCCCCTCTTCTTCCTCATCGACGGCCGGGCTGTCCAAGATGGAATAGTCTCTAAGCAGGCTCTTGATGAACCTGCGGCAGTCCCGGACGGACATGTTCTCCCTGTTGATCACGAGGCGGTTCCTGGCAAGCCACACTGTGTCCTTAAAACAGTTCATAAGGCGCCAGGCCTCCTGGATGGCCTCCACGTCGTGGGTCCCAGGGAACAGACCGTAAAGCACCGAATGGTACGATAGGCAGTTCCTGGGTACAGAGTCTCTGAGTTCATGTTCCAGGGCGTCCAACAGACCCTGTGCAAAGGGGCAATGCCAAAACACGTGCAAGGATGTTTCCTCCACATAGGGGCACTGGGGGCAGTACCGGGTAGTGCACAGGTTGCGGGCATGCATGAACGACCTGAGAGAGAGTCCTCCCTTGACGGCCATCCACGACAAGCCCTTGTGTCCGTTGGTAAGCCGCTTTGAGGCCACATTAGTCCAAACTGTGGCTGCGGGGAGTCCCGAAACCAGCTCAGTCAAGTCCTTAGCTCGCATGAGCTCGTAGATTGTCTTCGGCTTCCATAGGTAAGGTTTCAGTCCTTCCAGCTGGTGCTCCCTCACAAACCGGACAACATCCCCATAGAACCAGGGAGCGTTCCAGGTGTAAGGGATGGAGCTGTCCCACCTTTCCCAGCCCAGCTGTCTCCAGAGGATCATGAGAAACAAGTGAGACAAGGACCTGCCCGCTGAGCCAGTATTTTCAACAAGAGACCGCTGCACGCTGACAAATTCAAAAGAGGCCCTCAGCAAAGTGGGGATATCGGGTATTCCCTTCCCACCCTTGCGGGGCTCCCTGTACATCACAGTCCTCTTGACTCTGTCCATTTGGCCCCAGATGAAGCAAAAGACTGTCCGGGTGATGGCCTTGCAAACGGTGGTATAGGGAGGCCAGGCTTGTGCGGTATACTGGAGCACAGGCAAAACTTCACTCCGCAGGACAAGTGCTTTGCCTTCAATAGAGAGCTTTCTGGAGCTCCACAGTCCGATCTTAGAGTTCATCTTTCCTAGTTGGTCTTGCCAAGACTTAAGGGCCGCTCCTTCCTTCCCGAACCAGTCTCCAAGAATTTGAATGAAGTCCAGCTTAACTGTAAATGGGAAGGGGGCCGGAAGAAGCCAGGTGCCATTCCCCGAAGAGCATGGTCTCCGACTTCTCGCAGTTGACTTTTGCCCCCGAAGCTCTGCCGAAGTCCTCGCAGGTCTGGACGAGTGCAGTCACCGAACACTGGTCAGCGCAGAAGACGGTCACGTCGTCCATGTAGAGCGAGCATTTGACCTCATAGCGATCTGGTCCTGGTGCGGTGATCCCTCTGATCTCTCCATTCTGCCGGATAGTCTCAGCGAAGAGCTCTATAACACAAACAAAAAGTAGAGGTGAAAGAGGGCAACCTTGTCTAACCCCTGAAAGGATGGAAAAGGGCAACTCGACTTTAACATATTCTCACCAATCACTGAGGCAGTTAAACAGACATTTGTCATTACGCCATACAAGGTACGCATCCCTGAGTTCCTCCATGACCTCCCTCTGCTCCAACAGGGCACAATTCAACTTCCAGGAGCCTGGGCCAGGTGGGAATCCATGGCCCAGAGTCCCCCGAAATCGAATGGCCCTGTGGTCAGAGAAGAAGCAGGGGACCATAGAGTACGACACCTTTCTGACTGCTCTCGAAGTGAAGATGAAGTCTATCCGAGAACGGAGCGAGCCATCGGGCCGGCTCCACGTATAGTTTACGGAGCTGTTCCCGATGGACCCAACAACGTCCTGCAAGGATGCTTCTGTCGTCATCCCAATCAGCAGCTTAGACGTGACGTCCAGGTTGGTGGATGTGCCAGAACTGCGCCCGTCCACCTCAATGGGGCAGTTGAAGTCACCACCCAACACTACTGCCCTATCGGTGGCGAGCTGAGCCCGCAGGGCCTGGAGAACCTCCAGTCGGACATTCTTCTCAGGGGAGGCATATGGCACATGGGCTCACCCGCCCAGGAACCATCTGCGACGAGAAGTCTGCCACAGACGAGCTCCCGGACGGAATCAAGTGCAAAATTTCCTCCCCTGATCAGGATGGCCACCCCCGCAGACCTACTGTCACCCCCATCAGACCAGTAGGAAGGGCCGTGAGACCACCGCCTGGCCAGATGGTTATAAGACCTAAAGGCAGACAAAGCCCATTCCTGCAGCATGTAAACATCACACCTCTGAGAATCTAAGAACGTAAGGACAGTCTGAAATCTAAACCTAGCTCTAATACTTCTCACATTAATGCAGAAGATGTTGAGATCAGCCATGGCAATAAAAAGAGAGGTTAGTTCAGATACTAGTTACCACTCCAGTCGGGCGGGTCCTCTTCTCTGGCGTCTGTCAGCTCCTGTGGCTTCTCATAGTGCCCTTCCAAGAACTTGTCATAGACCGGGTTGGCCATTGCATCTAGGATTTCTTTGACCTCTGGGTCCTGCAGCAGCTCCTCCATAGACTGAGCTTGGACTTGCTCCACTTGGGCCTGCTCCATCTCCTCCTCTCCATCTGGAGCCTGGGGGGTCTCGCAGACCTGCTCCGCTTTGGCCTGCTCCATCTCCTCCTCTTCGTTTGAAGCTTGAGGAGTCTCGCATGTCTCGATCTTTTTCGTGTGGGACTTCCTCTGTATGGTACCTGGGGGAGGAAGCACAGGAAAATCTTCCGAAGAGCGGACACCAGCAGCTGGAGGGTGGTTAGGTGCCGCTGGGCTAGGAGAGAAAGGAGGCTGGGTGGGGGGCAGGAGAGAGTGGCCGGGCAGGTGAGGAAGGGGCAGGGGTGGGACGGGGTGGGGCGGGAGGGGCCGTGGAAGGGGCGGGAGGGGCAGGGGAAGGGGCAGGGGAAGGACAGGACGGGGCAGGGGAGGGACAGGACGGGGCAGAGGTTGCGGCTCTCGCCTTCTTACCCACCTTGGTCGGCTTGGCCATCCGTGCTGCTGGCTCCGGAGCTGGGTCTGGCTTCGGTGCTCTCGCTGCCACAGATGCCCATGTTCTCTCCCTCTGGGGACAGTCCTTGTAGCTGTGGGCCGCCAATCCACAGAGGTTGCAGGTCTTGCTCTTGGGGCAATCCTTGGTCTTGTGACCTGTCACAAGGCAAAACCTGAGGCATCCTCTTAACAGTCCTTGCCCTCGTGGCCCATCTTGCCACATCTCCTGCAGGTCTGTGGCATGTCCGGGTAGAAGATAAGTCCTGTGGAGTTGCCCAAGGAGAATGTCGGGGGCAGGTGCTGTAGTCCATCTGGAGAAGCAAGGTTCTTGTTCAGTCTGACGACCACAGACCAGTATCCGAGGGAGTCCAGTATCCGAGGGAGTTAAGGATGCGGGTGGGCTCCCTCACCACGGTGCAGGGAGCCGTGCCTGGGGTGTGTCCGTGATGTCCGTGCCTGGGGTGTGTGGGTTCCGCATTGAGACCCGCCTCTCCTCTCTTTGAATAGGGCAGTTGCCCACAAAGCGAGAGAAAGGGGATTCGGGACTCGCCGCTTTCACCGCCTCCCAGTATCTCAGCCGTGGAGAAGCCTTGATCTGCCAGCATCTTCTTGCAGAACACGTCCGGCACTCTTCCGTCCACGGGCTTCAGCTTCAAGACAACAGTCTGCCTTATCCAGGGCTCCAGGGTTGGAGCTTCCAGGTTGGGGATTCTGCCGCCCTTCTGCCTTGCTGTGGTGGAGGTTGAAGCTTGCTGTGGTTGGGGCTGGACCTCCAGGCCTTGCCCTGCAGCCTCCTGGGTGGACTTGCTGGTTGAGGCCCTGGCTTCTTCCAGCAGGCTCTTTTCCGCTTTCTTGCTTGTGGAGATTCTTCGTAAAGTCATCTTTCCCGGGTGGGAGTAACTATGCAGGTCCGGTCCCAGTTGGAGGAGCTATGCAAATCTTCATCAACGGGAGCAAGTTTCTTCAAAAGGATTCTGCGCCGCCTTCGTCGAAGTTTCCGGAATTCACCGCCGATTCCCTTCTTCCAAGTTCTTCGTCGGCTTCTTCCGGAGCTGCAGTCTTCAAGATCTTCTCCTTCTTCAGATGTTCCGAGGCAGGCAGGAGATGATCTTCAGGTGGTATGCTCTCGAGAATTGCGGTTCTAATAAGAACGAAAAGTACTGCAATCGTACTACGCAAAATCTCTACCACAATGCTTGGAGTTCCTCAGATCGCCCCTCGTCAGTACAGAGCAGGGTGATCTGGCTCGGCTGAGGTAAGAGGCCTGAGAGCAGCTAAAGGGGATGAGTATTTACCTCAGGGAGAGACCACCACTCCTGGTGTAACGGAGTTCAGAAGGCCATTTAGCACTCCGCAGGCATTCTGGATAGGGGAATATGCAAAGAAGCTCATTACAGGAATATAAAAAGCTGATCGGGATTTATGCCAAGCCAGACTACTCCCCAAAAGGGAAGTTTCTACCCATCTGCAGACAGCTGTTTCGTGGTGTTTGCCACTCGTCAGTACAGAGCAGGGTGATCTGGCTTGGCTTTTCATATATATATATATATATATATATATATATATATTTATATAATATATAAATATATATATATATCTGCAGACAGCTGTTTCGTGGTGTTTGCCACTCGTTAGTACAGAGCAGGGTGATCTGGCTTGGCTTTATATATATATATATATATATATATATATAAAGAGATATGTATAAATAAATTTGTAAAAAATTGACAGACTAGTTGTACATTAAAATAACATTTATTAGTTAAGGATTTATAAATAAAATTGTAATATACAGTCCAAGCAGAGCCTTTGCTATGGACTAGTATTAAATGGTAGAAATAATAATAATAAAAAATAAAAAAATGGGGATATTGATGATAATGGAAATAATGATATAAGATGATGAGAGTAAAAATATGAATGGAACAGCCACCTATTTGCGCATAGATTTTGAGTAGATACTGTTGCTGCAGTTAATGAATACAATGTTGCAATTGCTAGTGTTCCACAGGGTAGTATGTGGCAGGAGTCCCCACGCGGGGGTACCCCCTGGAAAAATTCCTCGGCGTTTGCTGTGAAAGCGCTTCTCCGTTGCGACAATTAAATGGCTGTAACTTCTTGATTAGAAGGGGGGATTTATTATACAAACGGGTTACAAAAAAATAAGAATAAAAAAAAAAGGAAAAGCAAATTAAATTGAGAAGGTGGACAACGCGTTTCAAAAGGGGAATCCTTTCTTCTTCAGGTCTTCAGGACCTGAAGAAGAAAGGATTCCCCTTTTGAAACGCGTTGTCCACCTTCTCAATTTCATTTGCTATTCCTTATTTTTTATTTTTATTCTTTTTTTTTGTAACCTGTTTGTATAATAAATCCCCCCTTCTAATCAAAAAGTTTCAGCCATTTCATTGTTGCAACGGAGAAAGCGCTTTCACATCAAACGCTGAGGAATTTTTCCAGGGAGTACCCCAGCGTGGGGACTCCTGCCATTTTCTCCCACATTATTGCCACTGCCTGCCAGCGGTCTCGGCAAGAAAGCTGCTCCCGATCACCAACCGATAAGAACTTTATCCCACCGGGGTCTCGAGGACAGCGGCACCCTTCTGCTCACCGTGACTCCAACTGCGCTCTGACTGCAAGGGACCAGCAAACATCGAGGGGGCCACCACCCCTGACAGCAGCTGTAATATCTGCCAGCAGACTGCACTTGGACATCTGGGACACACCAGCCGACGGTACCCATCCCACAGAAGCAGCGCTCCAGAATGCCGACACCGGCTGGCACCCCGTAGCACCGGAGACCAGCCAGAACATCGACCAGCTGTTCCAGTGGTTAGCGGCCCCGGAACCTCGCCGCACACCAGCAAAAATGCTTCACAGAGTTGTGCCTGGTTGCAGCACAACTCTGAAAGGTGAGCAGAATAATCCTCCCCCCTTCCTCTCCCAACCTAGAATTAAAAGGGTAAAGGCACCATCAAGGCGCCATCTCTGTGTTTTTTTCTTTTTACATATTCTACAGGGTAGTATGTAGAATTTGAACTGGTGACTTAGCACCTCTCACCGCTCCGCTGATGTCTGGGGTCCCGGGATGGTAGCTCTGTAGATAGTGGAGCTCTGTGCTGCAGACTGGTACCAGGATGCACACGGCAAAATAGATAGTTGTAAGGATACGATGATTGGAGCAGTGGATAGGTGCAAATGATCCGTAATGCTGCCAGGCGGCATGCTCGAGGCTAGGTGCGCGCGCCTGTACAATGGTCCCGATATAGGGGGGTTCCAGCTGTTGCAAGTGCAAATGTGCATAAACGGAGGTAATAGTCTTTGTATAGGTGGTCTGTATAGTATAAATGGGTTAGCTAAACACGTTTTGGGGAGACTTCTTCTTCAGTAGCTGTATATAGTGTACTCCATGTTAGTTATGGGTTTAAATAGTCTTTCTGCTTTGACTGGTAGCCATTTTGAGTATGGTGTAAGTTTTGAACTGGATTACAGGTGATTGGTAGGAACATGGGAAGTACAATGGATATTAATAATGTGGAAGAATATAAAACAATATATAAAACAGGGTAGGTTATATGTACAACTAGTCTATAAATATATATTGATCTATAAGCAGGGCCGAATCATCATTGGCGCTCATGGAGCACCTACTCCGGGCCCCGTGCCCGCAGGGGGCCCCGTCACATTCGGGACATTCCTGCGGGCTGCTCAGTAGCGGATCGGGGCCCCCCCCCCGATAGCCCGGCTGTGGCCACTTTAAAACAGTGACCAGCGGCGGCTCCTGCTTTTTCTATATTTCATATTTCCTTACCTGGCCGCGCTCGGCAGGCTCAGGTGATGCGTCGGGTCTTGTGGGCTGTGACGAGTGACGTATCCTGCGGCTCCTCTCCACGGCATCAGGGACATCACTCACCATTTCCTGCAGCCATGGCCGCTACAGGGCACAGTTTTCTTCATTACACCCCAGCGCTGCAGGAAATGACGAGTGACGTCCCTGACGCCGTGCAGAGGAGCCGCAGGATACGTCACTCGTCACAGGCCACATGACCCGACGCATCACCTGAGCCTGCCGAGCGCGGCCAGGTAAGGAAATATGAAAAATAGAAAAAGGAGGAGGAGGGGGGGAGCAATGAGCAGAGGAGGATTATGAGTGGGGGAGGATGATGAGGCAGAGGGGGGTAATGATGAGCATGGGGGGAATGATTGGCAGGGGGGGAATGATGAGCGGGGGGGGGGATATTGAGCAGGGGGTAATGATAAGCAGGGGGGTATTGATGAGCAGTGGGGGGTAATGATGAGCGGGGGGAATGATGAGCGGGGGATAATGATGAGCAGGGGGTAATGATGAGCAGGGGGTAATGAGCAGAGGGGGGTGATGATGAGCAGGGGGGTAATGATGAGCAGGGGGGGAAATGATGAGCGTGGGGGTAATGATGAGCAGGGGGGGTAATGATGAGCAGGGGGGGTAATGATGAGCAGGGGCAGGGAATGATGAGCAGGGGGGGTATTGATGAGCAGGGAGGTATTGATGAGCAGGTGGGGTAATAATGAACATGTGGGGTAATAATGAGCAGGGGGGGGAATGATGAGCAGGGGGGGTAATGATGAGCAGGTGGGGTAATAATGAACATGTGGGGTAATAATGAGCAGGGGGGGGAATGATGAGCAGGGGGGAGAATGTTGAGCAGGGGGGAGAATGTTGAGCAGGGGGGGGAGAATGATGAGCAGGGGGGGAGAGTGATGAGCAGGGGGGGAGAATGATGAGCAGGGGGGGAGAATGATGAGCAGGGGGTAATAATGAGCAGGGGGGTTAATAATGAGCAGGGGGGTAATGATAAGCAGGGGGGGGAGAATGATGAGCACGGGGGAGAATGATGAGCAGGGGGGGGGAATGATGAGCAGGGGGGAATGATGAGCAGGGGTGGAATGATGAGCAGGGGAAAACACGGGTTGGGAGGCGGGGGGGTTAAATATGGCACAGGGGCTGATAAAAGGGGGAGGAAGGAGGGGGGCAAACTGAGGATCAAGGGGAATCAAAGTTGGGGGGATGAAGAGGCTTATAGTTCAGAGCTATAGTCATTTATTTTACATTTACTTTATTCCTCTCAAATTTTCCTGTGAAAATGAGGGTACGTGTTATATGCCATTGCGCAGATAAATACTGTCATTCCTCCTCCCCCCCCCTCACATTCAGCAGGACATCCCTGTGTCCTGAAAGATCTTTTTTACCTTTCTGTGGCCTCGCAATAACTTTAAAAACGCAGGGGCCACCGGGAGGTAGCGCACGCAGGGACATCACTGACGTCCCGTGCGTGCGCCCTTAGGAGCGGAGCAGCGAGGATGCACGCATGGTAAGTTACCTACACATCATCTTCAGTGCTCCGATCACCACTCCTCTGGTCCTGGGACCTACTGCTATGGCCCCTAGGCCATAGCAGTAGATCATGACCCCGGACCAGAGGAGCGGTGGTCGGAGCACTGAAGTGGGCAGTACACAGACATACAGTTCTCCAGCCATACACTGTATATGGCTGGAGGCTGTATGTCTGTGGGGGACACTGCCAACGTAATGTGGGGGGAGTACAACCTAATGCGGGGGAACTGCAACCTACTGTGGGGGAACTACAATCTAATGTGGGGAAACTGGGGGTGGGGTTGTTGAAGAAAAGTGTAGTGGAGAAGGACCAGGAGGGCATGGGGGGCTGAAGTTAGGTTGTTTGCGGGGTGGAGTGGGGGGTGAGGTAAGGTAAGTGTGGGTTTGGTAAAGGGGGCAGAGGAGTGTGAAGGGAACTGAGGGGGGGGGGGTAGGGGGTGCAGAAAAGTGGAATAGTGGAGAAGGACCAGGAGTGTTGAAGGGGGGACTTAAAGGGGTACTCCACCCCAAGACATCTTATCCCCTATCCTTTTGCTTGTTTTCAATGGGATGCTGCTGCTCTATGCACACTACTGAAGACACAGTGTGTGGTAGTATTATTTTTAGAGGGCATGATGTTTGGCAGTATAATATACAGAGTACACAGGGTTTGTCACAGGGCATTCCGTGCGGTCCCTTTATGTATGGGTCCCCATAGCCAGAGTCCCTGGGACGTAGGGGTCCATGTTATGTAGTCTACCCTTTGTCACCTCTATTCCATCTAATAGACCAGTAATTTATGCAAAAATATGGTTGTATAGATGTAAATAAATAGTTAATTACCTGCGTGTAGTGTACCAGGACCTGACTAGGAAAACTCTATGGTATTCTGCTCGAGGACCTTTGGAGGTCCCTGTGACGTATTCAATCCCATCGTTCTATGTAACAGAGAATGACAGGTATTCGGACCAATCAGATTCACCCCGCCCCCTGCCCATATAAGGGAGCGGCGGCCATGTGTTCTCTCTCTTGTTCCTGGGCTGTCAAACAGGAAGGATCTGCGCAGCAACTATCGCAGTGAATTAAGCCCGCGCCTTGTGGCAACGGCTGAGCAATTCTAAATAGAGAGTGTATCAATCCCCAGACACTCTGCAGCATCACCGGACCTAATCTAACCCCTAAATCCGGACGGATCTGCAATATCTACCCTAAATTCAGAGACATTCTAAATACCTCAAGGTCCGCAACAACTGTCAGTCACTGAGCGATATAAGGACTGTTTATATGAGACTGTTACTGAGCCTTGGATGTACACCGCAAGCATTTAAGTAAAGTTGCTCAAGTTCAAGTTAAATCACCTTGTGGACCTTCAATCATTTCATGCACCTATCGTTACTGGGAAGGGCGGCGATAGGCCGGAGAATTACCTCAGCATACTAGCCCTCAGCCTGGCGTCACAAACTATAGGGTTAATATTAACCCCTCATATACCGATATCATACCACCACTGCCATACACCCCCATACAGGGCTACCACATCAGTATTATATTTAGGAAGCACAGTCTCTTGGAGAGTTATAATGATTGTTTTTATACAGAGGATGAGTAGCGGCTGGCAAAGTGAGGAACCAATGATGTCCAGGCGTCGAACTTTACAGAGGAAGATGGAGCTGGAAGAAGACCTGGCGTCTGGACCAGATGAAGAAGAAAAGGAACGACAACAGAGAAGATGTCTCCTGTGAGTCATTTTATGTTTGTGTATTCTCCTGACTGTCCCATTAGATCTCTCCTCACTTCTAAGTTTTGCAGTAATAATGGATGACACTGTACCCCAATTTGAGGCTCCAGTTGTTACAAAACTACAACTCCTATAATGCCTGAAGCTCTCCAGACATAATGAGTGTTGTAGCTTTGCAACAGCTGGAAAGAGTCACTTGAACTGAAGTGATTTTAGACCATGCAGATCATTTTATTTTAACGGGGGCCTGACTCCTGTGACACCCACCAAAAAAAAAAAAAAGAGGGGACATAGTCTAATATACCCAGGCCTATTTTTGGTCTCAGTCTGTTCCTTACTTGACAGGCCCGCAACAGGTCTCAGTGGAAGGGAAGGGGGACTATCATAATGAAGTGCTCCGTCTTAATCTGGCCCTGTCTATAAGTAGATATGGACGAGGAATTGGACATATAGAAAATTAATAAATGAGTAAATATGGAAAACAGATCAAGAGAATACCTATATAGATAAATACAGATACTTAACCATATAGTTACATATATATATATATATATATATATATATATATATATATATATATACTCACATAGCTCTTGCATACATGGATAAACGAATAGAATAAATATATGTATAAAAGTGATAAAACATAGTAAAATATAATATAACATCATAAAATATAACTGTTATAGGAATGTCAGGGTACAAAATGTCATTATAAATATGGATACAGAATATAAAAATATATAAACATAAAAATAAAAATACAGTAGGAACACAATAAATACAGAAATATATAATACCAATGTAATCTATATATATAAAACTCAACGTGTGTGTGTGTGTATGTATGTATGTGTGTATGTTTGTGTGTATGTTCCAGCATCACGTCCAAACGGCTAAAGATATTAACTAGACGTGACCACCAATAGCAGATCGGGGGCAGTTTTCCCCGTCCTGCCCACCCACAATAGGCGGGGCAGAATGGGGAACGAAAGGAGACCGGCGCCGAAGATCCACTTATCGATCCGGCGGGTGACGGAGGCTGCGGGCGACGGAGATTGGCGGTCGGCGATGACGTGCGGCTGGATCCGACGGAAGCCAGTGAGTTGCCTAGCAACATCTGGAGGGTACAGTTTGAGACCATTATACAGTGGTCTCTAACTGTAGCCCTCCAGGTGTTGCAAAACTACAACTCCCAGCATGCCCAGACAGCTGTCTGGGCATGCTGGGAGTTGTAGTTTTGCAACAGCTGGAGGGCTACAGTTTGAGACCACTATATAGTGGTCCCTAAACTGTAGCCCTCCAGATCTTGCAAAACTACAACTCCTAGCATGCCCAAACAACTGTTTGCTGTCTGGGCATGCTGGAATTTGTAGTTTTGCAACAGCTGGAGGACCACAGTTTGGAGATCACTTTGCAGTGTTCTCTAAAACTGAAGCCCTCCAGATGTTGCAAAACTGCAAATCCCAGCATGCACAGACAGCAAACAGCTGTCTCGGCATGCTGGGAGTTGTAGTTGCGTACCTCCAGCTATTGCATAACTACATCTCCCAGCATGCCCTTCGGCAATCAGTGCATGCTCGGAGTTGAAGTTTTGCAACAGCTGGAGGCAGACTGGTTGGAAAATACTGAGTTAGGTAACAGAACCTAACTGAAGGTTTTCCAACCAGTGTGTCTCCAGCTGTTGCAAAAGTACAACTCCCAGCATGCATGGTCTGTCAGTACATGCTGGGAGTTGTAGTTTTGAAACAGCTGGAGGTTTTCTCTCCCATGTGAACGTACAGGGTACATTCACACGGGCAGGTTTACAGTAAGTTTCCTGCTTCAAGTTTGGGCTGCGGTGAATTTTTCGCCGCAGCACAAACTCCTAGCGGGAAACTCACCGTAACACACCAGTGCGAATGTACCCTAGAAACACTACACTACACTAACACATAATAAAGAGTAAAACTCTACATATACACCCCCTTATACTGTCCCCCCCCCAATAAAAATGAAAAAGGTATTGTATGTCAGTGTTTCCAAAACGGAGCCTCCAGCTGTTGCAAAACAACAACTCCCAGCATTTCCGGACAGCCACTGACTGTCCAGGCATGCTGGGAATTTAGCAACAGCTGGAGGCTACCTGTTCGGGAATCACTGGCGTAGAATACCCCTATGTCCACCCCTATGCGATCCCTAATTTAGTCCTCAAATGCGCATGGAGCTCTCTCACTTCGGAGCCCTGTCGTATTTCAAGGAAACAGTTTAGGGCCACATATGGGGTATCTCCGTACTCGGGAGAAATTACACTACAAATTTTGGGGGGCTTTTTCTCCTTTTACCCCTTATGAAAAGGAAAAGTTGGGGGCTACACCAGCTTGTTAGTGTAAAAAACTAAAAATTTTTACACTAACATGCTGGTGTTGCCCCATACTTTTTATTTTCACAAGCGTTAAAAGGAAAATAAGGCCCCCAAAATTTGTAATGCAATTTCTCCTGAGTACGGAAATACCCCAGATGTGGGCGTAAAATGCTCTGGGCGTAAAATGTGCACAAGGCTCAGGAGTGAGAGCGCACCATGTACATTTGAGGCCTAAATTGGTGATTTGCACAGGGGTGGCCGATTTTACAGCGGTTCTGACATTAACGCAAAAAAATAAATACCGATATGTGACCCCATTTTGGAAACTACACCCCTCATGTAATGTAATAAGGGGTACAGTGAGCATTTACACCCCACAGGTGTCTGGCAGATTTTTGGAACAGCGGGCCGTGAAAATGAAAAATTTAATTTTTAATTTGCACAGCCCACTGTTCCAAAGATCTGTCAAACACCAGTGGGGTGTAAATACTCACTGCACCCCTTATTAAATTTTGTTAGGGGTGTAGTTTCCAAAATAGGGTCACATGTGGGGGGTCCACTGTTCTGGCACCACGGGGGGGCTTTGTAAACGCACATGGCCCCAATTTTTTTCCCAAAAGCTCAATGGCGCTCCTTCTCTTCTGAGCATTGTAGTGCGCCAGCAGAGCACTTGACGTCCACACATGGGGTATTTCCATAATCAGAAGAGATGGGGTTTCAAATTGTGGGGGGCATTTTGTCCTATTATCCCTTGTAAAAAAAAAAATTAATTTGAGGGAAAACTAGCATTTTAGTGAAAAAAAAAATTATTTTCACGTCCAACTTTAACGAAAAGTCGTCAAACACCTGTGGAGTGTTAAGGCTCACTGGACCCCTTGTTACGTGCCTTGAGGGGTGTAGTTTCCAAAATAGTATGCCATGTGTTTTTTTTTTTTTTTGCTGTTCTGGCACCATAGGGGCTTCCGAAATGTGACATGCCCCCCAAAAACCATTTCAGAAAAACTCACTCTCCAAAATCCCACTGTCGCTCCTTCCCTTCTGAGCCCTCTACTGCGCCCGCCGAACACTTGACATACACATATGAGGTATTTTCTTACTCGAGAGAAATTGGGTTACACATTTTAGGAAGATTTCTCTCTTTTTACCCCTTGTGAAAATTCAATAACTGGGTCTAAAACAACATGCCAGTGTAAAAAATGAAGATTTTGAATTTTCTCCTTCAATTTGCTGCTATTCCTGTGAAACACCTAAAATGAATGTCATTTTGAATACTTTGAGGGTTGTAATTTTTATAATGGGGTCATTTGTGGGGTATTTCTAATAAGAAGGCCCTTCAAATCCACTTTAAAACGGAACTGGTCCCTGAAAAATTTCGATTTAGAAAATTTTGTGAAAAATTGGAAAATTGCTGCTATACTTTGAAGCCTTCTGATGTCTTCCAAAAGTAAAAACATGCTCGATATGCAGAAAAAATTGGAAACACAAAAGGGAACCGCAACAATGTGCAGTAAAAGTTTTCAGATATAACGAAGACAAAGAGGTGAAAAAAACTTGCTCACCTTCTGGTGTTGTGCAGTGGGCACAACACCATATCGCGCTTGTATCCCGTTGCAAAGGGAATAGTGAAATCAGGGGGTGTAGCTCACACCGTGGCGTCCTGGGATTCCTGGACGTCTGGAGAATGCAAGAGGTGAAGATCCCCGGGGCTCCGGTTCACGTGGAAAAAAGGTGTGTTCGAGCGCTCACTCCTGTAGAATAGCTTGGCTGGGATCGTGGCAGTAAGAAGTAGGCGGACACGGTTAAAGATATAATAACTGGATTTTATTTGGATAGATCACAAATAACGCGTTTCGAGGGGTGGGACCCCCTCTTCGTCAGATCATTGATCTGACGAAGAGGGGGTCCCACCCCTCGAAACGCGTTATTTGTGATCTATCCAAATAAAATCCGGTTATTATATCTTTAACCTCTTCAGGACATAGGGCGTATGGATACGCCCTGCATTCCGAGTCCTTAAGGACCGAGGGCGTATCCATACGCCCGTGGGAAATCCGGCCCCCACCGCTAGCCGGAGGGGCGCCGGAGCCGGATGCCTGCTGAAATCGTTTAGCAGGCATCCCGGCATATCGCCCAGGGGGGTCATTATGTCCCCCCATGTCGGCGATCGCAGCACATCGCTCATCAATTCAGATGAGCGATGCGCTGCGATTCCGTTCCCCGCCGCTCGCCGGGCGGGGATCGGAGCCGGATGTCTGCTGATTTCTATCAGCAGACATCCCGGCAGTGTGCCGGAGGAGGTCCGGAGGACCTCCTATACCGGCGATCGCTGCAGGACGCCGGTAACTACTAACCGGCGTTCTGCAGCGGTTCCGGGTCCTCAGGGTCACGTGTGACCCTGTTACCCGGATATAGATGGTGACTGGTGGTGTAGTATACACCACCAATCACCATCCATACTGTACTGGGGGCTGGCATTGTGGCCACCCCCCTCAGTACAGTTGTGATTGGGTGGCCAAAGAGATCTGGTGTGCAGGACCCACATCCCCTCAGTAAAAAAAAAGTGCCCCTTGCCCCCTTTCTGTGGCCCCTTGGCACAGAAATCCCCAGGGATAGCTTTAGATTTAGGTAGGGACAGGTTAGGGTTAAAAAAAAAAAGTTTATTTTTTTTTTCTTTTTTTGGCGTACCTCAGTGGGTGTCCGTGGGTCCGTAGCACCTTTAGCTGCGTGACCCTGCTGGGTCGCTGCGGTCTGCCGCCAGCCTTTTTTTTTTGGCGCAGATCTTTTTTTTTTTCTTTTTTCCCTAAGCGTGTGTGCGGACCCTCTTAGTTATAAAAGAGCGGTCGGCCACCGTTTGTTAAAGCCCACCCGCCGCTGATCAGTCCCGTAGTACTGATCAGCGTTTTTTTTTGTGGTGCCGGCGCTTTTTTACGCGTTTTCTAGCGCTTTTTTTGCACCCATAGGCGGTCCGTGCCACCAGTAGCAGGCGTGTACTGTGTGGCCAGACCTTACCTGTGTGTGCGGCGTGCCTCACCGCTGTCAGTGATTTATCACTGATCAGCGTTTTTTTTTGTGGTAAAGGCACTTTTTTCGGTTAACGCATATTTTTTTTGCACCCATAGCAGGCGTGTACTGTGTGGACGGACCGTACCTGTGTGTGCAGCCTGTCCCACCGCTGTCGGTGATTTATCACTGATCAGCGTTTTTTTTTTTGTTCAGGCGGGTGCATTTTTTCCGGGGTTAAGCGTTTTTTTATTTTATTTTTCGGGTTTTTTGTGTGGGGGTCTGAGTACAAGCCACCAGCCACTGTTCTGGGCTGAGTGGCCGGACCCCCCTCTGACTTCTGCGCCCCCTGCCGCCACAAGCGCTAATCAGTGCACACACCACTGATTAGATAAACGCTTATTTTTTTGGCGCAGGGTTTTTTTGCGCTAGAAGTCCCCCTTTTTTTTTTTAAAGTCCCCTTTTTATTTTATATTTTTTTCTGTTAGGGCGGGTTAGTTTAGTTAGGTTAGGTTAGGCTAGGGCGGGTTAGGGCGGGTTAGGGAGGTAGTATCGCACAACACAACACGCAGCACACACACCAATAAAGTTTCCCCCACCCACACACACACATACCCGTATCCCCATTAGAGTTGGGAAATGGCCCGCAGAGCGTTTTCGGCGGAGGAGGCATATGCCATAATTGCCTCCGACACCGAGAGCGGCTCAGAGGACGATGAAGACCCCACCTTCCTTATTTCATCGTCCTCCTTATCATCTAGTTCTGATGATGAGCCACCAAGGCGGCGGAGACGCCGCCGTGCGGTGCCGCAAACCTCCTCTGCCCTTGACCCTGTGCCCCATGCTAGTATGAGTCCCCCTGGCGCTCATACTAGTGAAGCCCCCCTGCCAAGGTCACTGGTACCTCGTACCGGAGAACTTGTCTGGGCTGAGCCAGCGGACCACGAGCCCGTGATTCCTGAGTTTGTTGGCGACTCAGGAATCAAGATTAACATCGCCGGGTTCACTGAAAAGGACTTTTTCGGTCATTTTTTCAGTGACGACTTTGTTAATCTAATGGTTACACAGACGAATCTGTATGCCCAACAGTTCGTCGCCGCTAACCCGGGCTCACTTTTAGCTAGACCCGGTGGCTGGACTCCAGTCGATGCAGCCGAAATGAGGACCTTTTGGGGCCTTGCGCTGCATATGGGTCTAGTTAAAAAACCCAGTGTCAGGCAATATTGGAGTGGGGACGTCTTTTACCAGACACCCCTCTACAGTATGGCCATGGCACGTTCCCGGCTCGAGGCCATTCGGAGATGTTTGCATTATGCTGATAATGCAGCATGTCCCCCCCGAACTGATCCCGCGTATGACCGCCTGTATAAAATCAGGCCGGTCATCAATCACTTCGGGGCCAGATTTTGGGAGGCCTATGTCCCTGGAAGGGAGGTCGCTATTGATGAGTCGCTCATCAGCTTTAAGGGGAGACTCAGCTTACGGTAATACATCCCCACCAAGCGAGCGCGGTATGGCGTGAAGATGTATAAACTTTGCGAGAGTACCTCCGGGTACACTTGCAAGTTTATGGTGTATGAGGGACGAGATTCCTGCATTGAACCCCCAGATTGTTCCCCCACTCTGGGTGTTAGCGGGAAAATCGTTTGGGGCCTTTTGCACCCATTGCTAGATAAAGGTTACCACCTTTACGTGGATAACTTTTATACTAGTATCCCTCTCTTCACATCCCTCGCCGCCAGATCCACGCTCGCTTGTGGGACAGTCCGGAAGAATCAAAGAGGCCTTCCTTCCTATCCCCTGCAGACTCCTATCCCCCGGGGTGAGTCCCGTGCCCTCACCCATGATAACCTGTTGTTGGTCCGCTATAAGGACAAGAGGGATGTCCTTATGCTCACCACAATTCATGGGAATGGCAGCACCCCTGTCCCTGTGCGAGGTACCGTGGGACCGGTCCTCAAGCCCGATTGTATTCTGGACTACAATCGGTATATGGGGGGAGTTGATCTTTCTGATCAAGTCCTCAAGCCATATAATGCCATGCGGAAAACAAAGATATGGTACAAAAAAGTTGCGGTCTACATGGTACAGGTTGCCATGTACAACTCTTTTGTACTGTACAAGAACGCTGGCAACACAGGGACATACCTGGAGTTCCAAGAGGAAGTTCTAAAGGCCCTCATCTATGGTGACCGCCAAAGAGCGGGTCAGAGCACCTCTGGAACTTCAGGTCCCCGGATCGTCCCCGGCCAACACTTTCCAGGTGTGATCCCCCACACTGGAAAGAAGGGACGATCTCAGAAGAAATGCAGAGTGTGTCGCAAGAGGGGGATTCGGAAGGACACCACCACTCAATGCGACACTTGCCCCGATCATCCGGGCCTCTGCATAGGCTGCTTCAGGGAGTATCACACTTCCATGGAGTACTAAATTTTCCGTCATTTGCCCTAATTTTCATTACCCACAATTCGACTCCAATGTACCAGTCCAGGGTACATTGTCTTCCAAATTTTATACCAAACCCCCCCCCCCCCCCCAAAAAAAAAAAATAACCTTTTTCTCAATACCCCCAATATCTTTTTTTTTTCTTCCCCCTAAAAAATGGGTCATGGGACACAGAGTCAACAGCATTGGAGGTTTGCAGTTGCCTCAAATGCGCAACGTTCTCTCTCCCCACCTGAGCGGGTTGCGCATTTGAGGTAACAGAATAGGGACGGCCCCACACATCCCCTTCCCAGAATGATGATTCAGAGTATAGGGTTTGGGGCGGGCATCCTTTTTACTTTTGGCTGTACTCTGGGTCATCATTCTGGGAAAATAATTGGCATATCAGTTCTAAAATTGCAATTTTCTTCCCCCCATAGTACACTTCATCCATTCCTGGAAAATAAATAAATGTTCCAAATCTCCACTTCACCCTATACACCTTCCCTAGGGGGTGTACTGTTTCTTGTATTTTCCTCTGAATGTATGTAACTGTTAGGTCCGTAACAAACATCCGACTCAAATGCGAAGAGTTCTCGCTGAGCTCTGTCGTATTTCCAGGCGACAATTCAGAGTCACATGTTAGTTGTTCCCAAAAAGATGAAGCAGAGCATAGGTTGAAAATTGCAATTTTCAAAAGCTACCCTTCATCCATTCCTGGAAAATAAATTTAGGAAACCCCTGTGCGTTAGAAATGTCCTCTTTACCCCTATACCCATTCCTCAGGGTGGGTACTTTCTGTAATGGTGTCACATGTGGGTGTTTCATTTTTGTATTTTCCTCGGAATGTATGTAACCGTCAGCTACTGATATGCCATAGGCCACAAATACAAAGTGACCTCTTTGTCTTCTGAGCCTTGTTGTGCGCCCGCCCAGCACGTTACCCCATATGTGGATGGATTTTTATAGTCAGGGGAAAAAGCCCTCCAAAATTTGTAACCCAATTCCTCATATTACCCCTTGTGAAAAAGTTAAAAATTGGGTAACCCCAGCATTTTAGTGTAAAAAAATCAAATTTTTCAATTTAGGCCCACTTTTCAAAAAACCTGTGAGGTGTAAGAACTCACTGTAACACTGTTACGTTCCCCGAGGGGTCTAGTTTCCAAAATGTAATGCCATGTGGTTTTTTTTCTGCTGTCCTGGCACCAAAGGGGCTTCCTAAATGAGGCATGCCCCCAGAGCAAAATTTGCTTCCAAAAAGCCAAAATGTGACTCCTTCTCTTCTGAGACCTGTAGTGCGCCAACAGAGCACTTTTTACCCCCATATGGGGTGTTTTCTGAATCGGGAGAAATTGGGCTTCAAATTTTGGGGGGTATTTTCTGCTATTACCCTTTTCAAAAATGTAAAATTTTTGGGAAAACAAGCATTTTAGGTAAAAATGTTAAATTTTTTTTACATTTGCAAAAGTCATGAAACCCCTGTGGGGTATTAAGGTTCACTTTACCCCTTCTTATGTTCCCCAAGGGGTCTAGTTTCAAAAATGGTATGCCATATGTTTTTTTTTTGCTGTCCTGGCACCATAGGGGCTTCCTAAATGCGGCATGCCCCCAGAGCAAAATTTGCTTCCAAAAAGCCAAATGTGACTCCTTCTCTTCTGATACCTGTAGTGCGCCAGCAGAGCACTTTTTACCCCCATATGGGGTGTTTAATGAATCGGGAGAAATTGGGCTTCAAATTTTGGGGGGTGTTTTCTGCTATTACCCTTTTAAAAAATGTAAAATTTTTGGGAAAACAAGCATTTTAGGTAAAAAATTTTACTTTTTTTTACATTTGCAAAAGTCATGAAACCCCTGTGGGGTATTAAGGTTCACTTTACCCCTTGTTATGTTCCCCAAGGGGTCTAGTTTCCAAAATGGTATGCCATGTGTTTTTTTTTTTGCTGTCCTGGCACCATAGGGGCTTCCTAAATGCGGCATGCCCCCAGAGCAAAATTTGCTTCCAAAAAGCCAAATGTGACTCCTTCTCTTCTGAGACCTGTAGTGCGCCAGCAGAGCACTTTTTACGCCCATATGGGGTGTTTTCTGAATCGGGAGAAATTGGACTTCAAATTTTGGGGGGCATTTTCTGCTATTACCCTTTTCAAAAATGTTAAATTTTTGGGAAAACAAGCATTTTAGGTAAAAAATTTTACTTTTTTTTAACATTTGCAAAAGTCATGAAACCCCTGTGGGGTATTAAGGTTCACTTTACCCCTTGTTATGTTCCCCAAGGGGTCTAGTTTCCAAAATGGTATGCCATGTGTTTTTTTTTTGCTGTCCTGGCACCATAGGGGCTTCCTAAATGCGGCATGCCCCCAGAGCAAAATTTGCTTCCAAAAAGCCAAATGTGACTCCTTCTCTTCTGAGACCTGTAGTGCGCCAGCAGAGCACTTTTTACCCCCATATGGGGTGTTTTCTGAATCGGGAGAAATTGGGCTTCAAATTTTGGGGGGCATTTTCTGCTATTACCCTTTTCAAAAATGTTAAATTTTTGGGAAAACAAGCATTTTAGGTAAAAATTTTAATTTTTTTTTTACATTTGCAAAAGTCATGAAACCCCTGTGGGATATTAAGGTTCACTTTACCCCTTGTTATGTTCCCCAAGGGGTCTAGTTTCCAAAATGGTATGCCATATGGTTTTTTTTTGCTGTCCTGGCACCATAGGGGCTTCCTAAATGCGGCATGCCCCCAGAGCAAAATTTGCTTCCAAAAAGCCAAATGTGACTCCTTCTCTTCTGATACCTGTAGTGCGCCAGCAGAGCACTTTTTACCCCCATATGGGGTGTTTTCGGAATCGGGAGAAATTGGGCTTCAAATTTTTGGGGGTATTTTCTGCTATTACCCTTTTCAAAAATGTTAAATTTTGGGGAAAACAAGCATTTTAGGTAAAAAATTTTACTTTTTTTTTACATTTGCAAAAGTCATGAAACCCCTGTGGGGTATTAAGGTTCACTTTACCCCTTGTTATGTTCCCCAAGGGGTCTAGTTTCCAAAATGGTATGCCATGTGTTTTTTTTTTTTGCTGTCCTGGCACCATAGGGGCTTCCTAAATGCAGCATGCCCCCAGAGCAAAATTTGCTTCCAAAAAGCCAAATGTGACTCCTTCTCTTCTGAGACCTGTAGTGCGCCAGCAGAGCACTTTTTACCCCCATATGGGGTGTTTTCTGAATCGGCAGAAATTGGGCTTCAAATTTTGGGGGGTATTTTCTGCTATTACCCTTTTCAAAAATGTTAAATTTTTGGGAAAACAAGCATTTTAGGTAAAAAATTTTACTTTTTTTTTACATTTGCAAAAGTCATGAAACCCCTGTGGGGTATTAAGGTTCACTTTACCCCTTGTTATGTTCCCCAAGGGGTATAGTTTCCAAAATGGTATGCCATGTGTTATTTTTTTGCTGGTTTGACACCCTAGGGACTTCCTAAAGGTGACATGCCCCCCAAAAACCATTTCAGAAAAATGTTCTCTCCAAAATCCCCTTGTCGCTCCTTCGCTTCTGAGCCCTCTACTGCGCCCGCCGAACAATTAACATAGACATATGAGGTATGTGCTTACTCAAGAGAAATTGGGCTACAAATACAAGTAAAAATTTTCTCCTTTTACCTCTTGCAAAAATTCAAAAATTGGGTCTACAAGAACATGCGAGTGTAAAAAATGAAGATTTTGAATTTTCTCCTTCAGATTGCTGCTATTCCTGTGAAACACCTAAAGGGTTAAAACACTGACTGAATGTCATTTTGAATACTTTGGGGGGTGTAGTTTTTATAATGGGGTCTTTCATGGGGTATTTCTAATATGAAGACCCTTCAAATCCACTTCAAACCTGAACTGGTGTCTGAAAAATAGCGAGTTTGAAAATTTTGTGAAAAATTGGAAAATTGCTGCTGAACTTTGAAGCCCTTTGGTGTCTTCCAAAAGTAAAAACTCATAAATTTTATGATGCAGACATAAAGTAGACATATTGTATATGTGAATAATAAAAAAAAAAATTGGAATATCCATTTTCCTTACAAGCAGAGAGCTTCAAAGTTTGAAAAATGCAAAATTTTCAATTTTTTCATGAAATTTTGGGAATTTTCACCAAGAAAGGATGCAAGTTACCACAAAATTTTACCACTATGTTAAAGTAGAATATGTCACGAAAAAACAATCTCAGAATCAGAATGATAACTAAAAGCATTCCAGAGTTATTAATGTTTAAAGTGACAGTGGTCAGATGTGCAAAAACGCTCCGGTCCTTAAGGCCAAAATGGGCTTGGTCCTGAAGGGGTTAACCGTGTCCGTCTACTTCTTACTGCCACGATCCCAGCCAAGCTATTCTACAGGAGTGAGCGCTCGAACACACCTTTTTTCCACGTGAACCGGAGCCCCGGGGATCTTCACCTCTTGCAAAAGTAAAAACATGTCAACTTTATGATGGAAACATAAAGTAGACATATTGTATATGTGAATCAATATATCATTTATTTGGGATATTCATTTTCCTTATAAGCAGATAGCTTCAAAGTAAAAAAAAATGCAAAATTTTCAATTTTTTCATCAAATTTTGGAATTTTTCACAAAGAAATGATGCAAGTATTGACAAAATTTTACCACTAACATAAAGTAGACTATGTCACGAAAAAACTATCTCTGAATCAGAATGAAAGGTAAAAGCATCCCAGAGTTATTAATGTTTAAAGTGACAGTGGTCAGATGTGCAAAAATTCTACAGTGAAAATTGGCTGGGTCCTTAAGGGGTTAAAGGGGTATTCCAGGGAGAAACTTGTTTTTTATATATCAACTGGCTCCAGAAAGTTAAACAGATTTGTAAATTACTTCTATTAAAAAATCTTAATCCTTCCAATTATTAGCTGCTGAAGTTGAGTTGTTCTTTTCTGTTCTAACTGTTTCTGTTCTGTTCTTTTTTTGTTCTTTTCTGTCTGACAACAGTGCTCTCTGCTGACATCTTTGCTTGTCTCAGGAACTGCACAAAGTAGAACAGGTTTGCTATGGGGATTTGCTTCTACTCTGCTTTGCTGGACAGTTCCCAAGACAGGTGTCATCAGAGAGCACTTAGACAGAAAAGAACAACTCAACTTCAGCAATCTGAAAGGATTAAAGAGGTACTCCGGTGATTTTTTTTTTTTTTTTAATATATGGCATGGTTTTTTTCCGTTTCGTTTTTTATAAAATTTTCGGTTCAGTAATATTTTCAGTTTTGACTTTCAGATACATTCGGTATTTGGGTGTCCAGGTTTCATTTTTTTTCGGATACATTCGGTATTCGGGTGTCCGGGGGTTCATTTTTTTCGGATACATTCAGTATTCGGGTGTCCGGGGGCTCATTTTTTCAGATACATTTGGTATTCGGGTGTCTGGGTTTGATTTTTTTCCGGATACATTCGTATCTGGGTGGGTTTGATTTTTCGTATACATTCGGTATTCGGGTAAATCTTTTTTAAGCAGGGGACCATTATCGGGAGTGTGTGCAGGAAAAGTAGGCAGCCACAGAGATCGGAACATTGGAAGACAGGTAAGACAATATGATTTTATGTGATTTATATTAATACATAATGTAATGTTGAATGAATGAGTAAATTAATGAATGAATGCTGTATGAATGATTGATGTGTTTGATCGATGTGTTTGATTGTCGAGTGATTTATGTATAACATCATGTTATACATAAATCACCCGACAATCTAACGCATCGATCAAACAGTTGCAAAACTACAACACCCATGCGGCTGTCTGGGCATGCTGGAAGTTGTAGTTTTGCAACAATTGGAGGCACACTTTGGCAAACACACACATTCGCGCAATGCTTTTTATTCATTTTCAAATTCCGCTGGCTTTTGTCAGAAATGGGTTACCAGGTCAATAACATAACACCAAGGAAAACTGAGTCATTTAGATAGAATTAAAACATGATTACTTTTATTGGTTACATCAAAAACATGAGAATGAGAACATGCAAACCAACTGAGGGAGACTAGACAAAAAGGGGCGACACTATCTGCTCATGTGCATAGACAATATAATTCAATGAAGGTGCATGGTGCATTTGATAAAGTGCATACATCAAAGGGTCAAGAAAGGACCTCTATAAAGTGCACATAACTAAAAATACAAGCATGCATACCACTCGTAAAGAGCACAATGGATAATACCAGCAGCAGAGCAGGAGCGACGCCACCCCTACGATCGTTTCGGCGAACCTTCGTCCTGGGGGTGGCGTCCTCTAAGAACAGTGGATTATTTATACATAAACAGAGCCAATAGAAAACTTTTTCATTACCCTTTGCACCTGTGGAGTAAGTGAACTGCCTCTCCTATATCGGCGCGTAGCGCCAGAATCCCGGACCGCCGCGACACTTCCGGATGCCACATCATACGCCGTAATCACATGACGTATCACATGACCGGCCATAGACGCGAAACCCGGAAGGACCCGGCACCGGGACTCGGCGCACGCACAGGAGAAGACAGTGGACTTAGTCTGCATACAAACCCACATGGGGAGAAATCTTGTGCAGTTGTATTAATTCATACAGGGATAGCGAACAATGCATGAATAAAAATGGAAATATATTAATGACAGAAAAAGACAGAAAATAAAATAATTGATTAATTAATTAATATTGCATAAAAACTTATGCCAAGGAGGTGAAAAAAATGAATGAACAGTGTGGTGCTGAAGTGCAATGTTGTGGGAGTATAAAAAGGAAGTAACAATGAAAAAAATGTGTAAGTGAAATATATGAGTCAAGTGTAAAAATCACTGTGTTGCACAAAATTAAAATTCTGAAAAAGTCTGAAGGTCAAAGGAATTGATCTTGTGGATTTGGGGTTGCGTGGTGGAGATATTGCTAAGAAATTAGGTCAACGAGAAAGCGAGTGGATTTGGAAATTGAACACTGTACAACCATACGGACCAGTCCTACCATTTGCACCGTTTCTATGATCATTTGTCCTCCAGCAGTGTTGTTTTTAATAAAAAAATGTTTATATTGTCTTGTTTACTCTTTTTGTGTTTTTTATTTTTCAGAGCCTGGTGATGGTCATCTATATTGTCCTTGTTGACCCTGTGGATCGTCTGTATTGATATGTCCCACTGCAGTGTGGAATCAGCGAATGGAGAAAAATACAGATAATTAAGGGACTTTTTCATGAGCCTATTCTTTCTTTTTTTTTTTTTTTTTCATCACTCCATAATATTTTTCCTTGTTACTCAATATGTTTCAGTATTTTTATATTCATTTTCCACACACTTCCATCTTATTTTTAATTTTTCATCGCCATTTTTACATGGCCTCCCATTTTCTTCCACGTTTAAATTTTTATTATTTTCTTATTTTTCACTTTTTACATGATTCTTGTGGCACATTTGTAATTTACATATTTTATTCACATTTTATAAATATCCACCCACAGATCCACAATTACTTTTCACTCATCAACTTTTTCATTTTTATCCACGCCATTATCGGCTTTAAAATTTTAATTTTATGCAATACAGTGATTTTTACACTTGACTCATATATTTCACTTACACATTTTTTTCATTGTTACTTCCTTTTTATACTCCCACAACATTGCACTTCAGCACCACACTGTTCATTCATTTTTTTCACCTCCTTGGCATAAGTTTTTATGCAATATTAATTAATTAATTAATCAATTATTTTATTTTCTGTCTTTTTCTGTCATTAATATATTTCCATTTTTATTCATGCATTGTTCGCTATTTTAATATATTAGCACATGAAATTTCATGAATTGACACTATTCTTTGTTGTGTCCCTGTATGAATTAATACAACTGCACAAGATTTCTCCCCATGTGGGTTTGTATGCAGACTAAGTCCACTGTCTTCTCCTGTGCGCGTGCGCCGAGTCCCGGCCCCGGGTTCTACCGGGTTTCGCGTCTATGGCCGGTCATGTGATACGTCATGTGATTACGGCGTCTGACGCGGCATCCAGAAGTGTCGCGGCGGTCCGGGACTCTGGCGCTACGCGCCGATATGGGAGGGGCTGTTCACTTACTCCACAGGTGCAAAGGGTAATGAAAAAGTTTTCTATTGGCTCTGTCTATGTATAAATAATGCACTGTTCTTAGAGGACACCACCCCCAGGACAAAGGTTCGCCGAAACGATCGTAGGGGTGGCGTCGCTCCTGCTCTGCTGCTGGTATTATCCATTGTGCTCTTTACGAGTGGTATGCATGCTTGTATTTTTAGTTATGTGCACTTTATAGAGGTCCTTTCTTGACCCTTTGATGTATGCACTTTATCAAATGCACCATCATTGAATTATATTGTCTATGCACATGAGCAGGTAGTGTCGCCCCTTTTTGTCTAGTCTCCCTTAGTTGGTTTGCCTTTCCCTCAATCTCATGTTTTTGATGTTAGCAATAAAAGTAATCATGTTTTAATTCTATCTAAATGACTCAGTTTTCCTTGGTGTTTTGTGTACTAATTTGTGGAGGTCATATATGAAGCCCTCTGTACTGGGGATAGAAATATAGTTTTTTAGACATAGTACATGTCTCATTGATACATTTATACCCCGGTACTATGTTGCTATTTTATTTTTTGTAATTGATCAGGTCAATAACATGCATATTAATTGCCGTGGGAACATTTTTCATTCATAAAACCGCAGACTTAATTGGATAATTGCAGTGTAGAATGTTTGGTGTCCTAAGCGTTCTATACGGCAATTATCCAATTAAGCCTGCAGTTTTATGAATGAAAAATGTTCCCGTGTCAATTACTATGGATGTCATTGACCTGGTAACCCATTTCTGACAAAAGCCAGCGGAATTTGAAAACGAATTAAAAAGCATTGCGCGAATGCGTGTGTTTGCCAAAGTGTGCCTCCAGCTGTTGCAAAACTCCCAGCATGCCCAGACAGCCACATGATGGGTGGGTGTTGTAGTTTTGCAACAGCTGGATGCACCCTAGTAACAGTAAAACAGTAACTAACAGTCAGAAACAGTGTAGCGCAAGGAACAATAAAAAAATTAGAAAGAATTCTTTACTTTCGTTTTTCTACCACATGCATTCGGTAAATAATTAATGCATTTGTTTTCGGATAACGAATGTATTCGTTTTTTTTACCGCATGCACTTGGAGAATAACGAATGCATTCGTTATGTTGCTATTCGTTTTATCGTTGCTATTCGGAAATATTCAAAAAACGTTTTCATGCATTCGGAATGGCCCAAATGCATGAAAACGGCAAAATTCAGTAAATTTGACAACCGAATTGCACATGTCTAATGTTTTGTAATGTGCAATGTGTTATATGTTTTGCCAGCATGTATGTAAACACATACCTGTTTGTTGGGCAGGAAGTTCTGCAGTTGAGAGGGTTTTCTTTTACTGTTGTCCACAGTTCTGAGTCTGTTGTGGACAAGATGTCATAGCATATTTTTTTCTCTGTCTGCATGAGAAAAATAAGCCACACCCCTCATCTCATCCTCACCTCCCCCCCCCCCCCCCCCCTGTTCTGTATTCTAAGGAGACAGGTCTGCACAGGAGAAGGAACACAGAGAAGATAAGTGTGTTATCTGAAGGGTAGGATGAGAAGGTGCACGGGCTGGGGATGTATGGACTGCAGGGGAATAAATCTCATACTGGGAATAATCTCTATATGTGAAGGGGTCCCCCCCGACTCCTGAATGACACATACTGGGAGTTGTAGTCCCTGTCCCTGTGTGTGTGTGTGTATGCTAGTGTTTACAAACCAGTGTGCCTCCAGCTGTTGCAATACTACAACTCCCAGAATGCCCTGACTTTGGGCATGCTGGGAGTTGTAGATTTGCAACAGCTGGAGGCACACTGGTTGGGAAACACTGTTCTAGCCTATTCAGCATACACAACAGTGTGCCTCCAGCTGTTGCAAAACTACAACTCCTAGCATGCCCAAAGGCTGTCAGGGCATGCTGGCAGTTGTAGTTTTGCAACACCTGGAGGCACCCTGGTTGGGAAACACTGGTGTATGCCCTATAGAGGTGTGGTGAACTATAACCCCCAGGAGACTACAGAGGCAGCATGCTGGTGTTATACCAAAGACTGAAGACTCCTGAATGACACATGCTGGGAGTTGTAGTCCCTTTTGTGTGTGTATGACAGTGTATCCCAACCAGGGCTGATTATATTAGTTTGCTGTGTATAAGGGGGCTGACCTAGGAAAATAGTAGGATGGGTAAAGGGCGGAACAAACAAACAAAAAAAGGAGCCGCCCCAAACCAGCAAGGCATGTGGCATGCTGGGATTTGTAGTTTTCAGCACAGCAAGAAACAGGAAATAGAAGCAAAGATAGGAAAACAAAGTGGGGGATAAAAAGACAACAAAGAACAGAAATAGAGTTGCCAAAACAACAAGAATAGAAATTAAACCAAACAAATAGGGTAACTCAAAAACGGAAAAACACGTTGACCACCGGAGTACCCCTTTAAGATTTTTAAATAGAAGTAATTTACAAATCTGTTTAAATTTCTGGAGCCAGTTGATATATATAAAAAAGTTTTTTCCTGGATAACTCCTTTAACTGTTCTTATATTAACCCCTTAAGGACACATGACGTTCTCATACGTCTCCATTTCCGAGTCCTTAAGGACACATGACGTATGAGAACGTCATGTGTTTTACCGGCCCCCCCGCAACCATCTGGAGCGGAGCCGGTGCCCGATGCCTGCTGAAATCGTTCAGCAGGCATCGGGGCATATCGCCCAGGGGGGTCATGCGATCTGCGGCGGATTCCGGGTCAATCGGGTCTCCAGTGACCCGGTGACCCGGAATTATTGGCTGATCGGGGCCAGAGCCAGCAGGGGTGAGGTAGCACTGGTGCCACCTCACGATCGCCCTGATTCGTCGGCCGGATTACCGGCCGACCAATCAGGGCGCATGCTGCGGGTGTCACTCCCGCAACCCGCTCCGCCCCTCTTCCGGAGGACGTGAGCGGGTGCGGGACGTGCACCCCGGGTGCTGGGGACCCCGATCCCCGGCTCCCCTGTTGGGATCGGAGCCCCAGGAGCAGCGGCGGCGGCGGCGACGACGAGGGACTGACCTGTGCGGCGAGGATCGTTGGAGGTGAGTGACAGCCTCCTGCTGTTGCTTAGCAACAGCTCCCAGCATGCAAAAAGGGCATGCTGGGAGCTGTGGTTATGCAACAGCAGGAGGCAGACCACCACAACTCCCAGCATTCCCTTATGGGCATGCTGGGACTTGTAGTTTTGCAACAGCTGGAGGCACATTCTTTCTATGGAAAAGTGTACCTTCAGCTGTTGTATAACTACAACTCCCAGCTTGCACAATCAGCTAAAGTGCATGCTGGGAGTTGTAGTGGTGCATCTGGTGGTTGCATAACTACAACTCCCAGCATGCCCGTTGGCTGTCGGTGACTGCTGAGAGTTGTAGTTTTGCAACAGCTGAAGGCACACTGAGTTAAGTAGCAAACCAGTGTGTCTCCAGCTGTTGCATAACTACAATCTGGCCAAAGTAGTATGCCTCCAGCTGTTGCATAGCTACAAGACCCAGCATGCCCTTCCGCTGTCCGTACATGCTGGGGGTTGTAGCTTTTGCAACAGCTGAAGGCACACTGGTTGCAAAACACTGAGTTTGTTACCAAACTCGGTGTTTCACAACCAGTGTGCCTCCAGCTGTTGCAATCCAACACCAGTGGTCCCATTGGGTTATGGGTTCAATAGTAAATTTTCCAATCCCCTTCTGGGAGGAGATCCTCCCTTCCGGGGAGCAATACCCTGTCTGTAACCCAATTAAAATGTAACTTTTATTCTTGTTACTTAAAAAGTCTAACTGTGGTTGTGAAACTTATATAAATTTAAAATTATCAGGAGAGACAGTGTGTCTTCTTATATATGCCCACTTAGTGGTGCTATAGTACTGGTGCAAGAGTTATCCTATTTCTCGCTGTGTGTAGTGAGTGTATCACTCTACTAACACACAGTAACTCTGCACCCTTATTACACACTGTCTTCCTGTCTAAAATCTTAATGCAAAGCATGCTGGGAGTTGTAGTTTTGCAACAGCTGGATGTCCCCCCCCCCCCAATGTGAACGTACAGGGTACACTCACATGGGCGGAGGATTACAGTAAGTATCCGGCTGCAAGTTTGAGCTGCGTCAAATTTTCTGCGCAGCTCAAACTGCCAGCGAGAAACTACTGTGAACCCCCGCCCGTGTGACTGTATCCTAAAAACACTACACTACACTACCACAAAATAAAATAAAAAGTAAAAAACACTACATATACACATACCCCTATACAACCCCCCTCCCCTCCCCAATAAAAATGAAAAACGTCTGGTACGCCACTGTTTCCAAAACGGAGCCTCCAGCTGTTGCAAAACAACTACTCCCAGTATTGCCAGATAGCCGTTGACTGTCTAGGCATGCTGGGAGTTTTACAACAGCTGGAGGCACCCTGTTTGGGAATCACTGGCGTAGAATACCCCTATGTCCACCCCTATGCAAGTCCCTAATTTAGGCCTGAAATGCGCATGGCGCTCTCACTTTGGAGCCCTGTCGTATTTCAAGGCAACAGTTTAGGGCCACATATGGGGTATCGCCGTACTCGGGAGAAATTGCCTAACAAATTTTGGGGGGTATTTTCTGCTATTACCCTTTTTAAAAATGTAAAATTTTTGGGAAAACAAGCATTTTAGGTAAAAAAATATATATATTTTTTTACATATGCAAAAGTCGTGAAACACTGTAGGGTATTAAGGTTCACGTTACCCCTTGTTACGTTCCTCGAGGGGTCTAGTTTCCAAAATGGTATGCCATGTGTTTGTTTTTTTTGCTGTCCTGGCACCATAGGGGCTTCCTAAATGCCGCATGCCCCCAGAGCAAAATTCGCTTTCAAAAAGCCAAATGTGACTCCTTCTCTTCTGAGACCTGTAGTGCGCCAGCAGAGCACTTTTCACCCCCATATGGGGTGTTTTCTGAATCGGGAGAAATTGGGCTTAAAATTTTGGGGGGTATTTTCTGCTATTACCCTTTTTAGAATTGTAAAAATTTTGGGAAACCAAGCATTTTAGGTAAAAAAAATATATATATTTTTTACATATGCAAAAGTCGTGAAACACCTGTTCACATTACCCCTTGTCACATTAAGGTTCACATTACCCCTTGTTACGTTCCCCGAGGGGTCTAGTTTCCAAAATGGTATGCCATGTGTTTTTTTTTGCTGTTCTGGCACCATAGGGGCTTCCTAAATGCGGCATGCCCCCAGAGCAAAATTTGCTTTCAAAAAGCCAAATGTGACTCCTTCTCTTCTGAGACCTGTAGTGCGCCAGCAGAGCACTTTTCACCCACATATGGGGTGTTTTCTGAATCGGGAGAAATTGGGCTTCAAATTTTGGGGGGTATTTTCCGCTATTACCCTTTTTAAAAATGTAAACATTTTGGGAAAACAAGCATTTTAGGTAAAAAAAATATTTTTTTTTTACATATGCAAAAGTCGTGAAACACCTGTAGGGCATTAAGGTTCACATTACCCCTTGTTACGTTCCCTTCTGAGACCTGTAGTGCGCCAGCAGAGCACTTTTCACCCCCATGCAAGGTGTTTTCTGTATCGGGAGAAATTGGGCTTCAAACTTTGGTTTTTTTTTCTGCCATTATCCTTTTTAAAAATGTTAAATTTTGGGGAAACCAAGCATTTTAGGTAAAAAATATATATATTTTTTTACATATGCAAAAGTCGTGAATCACCTGTAGGGTATTAAGGTTCACTTTACCCCTTGTTACGCTCCCTGAGGGGTCTAGTTTCCAAAATGGTATGCCATGTGTTTTTTTTTTGCTGTCCTGGCACCATAGGGGCTTCCTAAATGCGGCATGCCCCCCAAAAACCATTTGTCGCTCCTTCCCTTCTGAGCCCTCTACTGCGCCCGCTGAAAAATTAACATAGACATATGAGATATGTGCTTACTCGAGAGAAATTGGGTTTCAAATACAAGTAAAAATTTTCTCCTTTTTACCCCTTGCAAAAATTCAAAAATTGGGTCTACAAGAACATGCGAGTGTAAAAAATGAAGATTTTGAATTTTCTCCTTCACTTTGCTGCTATTCCTGTGAAACACCTAAAGGGTTAATACACTTACTGAATGTCATTTTGAATACTTTGGGGGTGTAGTTTTTATAATGGGGTCTTTTATGGGGTATTTCTAATATGAAGACCCTTCAAATCCACTTGAAAACTGAACTGGTCCCTGAAAAATAGTGAGTTTGAAAATTTTGTGAAAAATTTCAAAATTGCTGCTGAACTTTGAAGCCCTCTGGTGTCTTCCAAAAGTAAAAACTCATAAATTTTATGATGCAAACATAAAGTAGACATATTGTGTATGTGAACCCAAAAAAAATATATTTTGAATATCCATTTTCCTTACAAGCAGAGAGCTTCAAAGTTAGAAAAATGCAAAATTTTCATTTTTTTCATCAAATTTTGGGATTTTTCACCAAGAAAGGATGCAAGTTACCATAAAATTTTACCACTAAGTTAAAGTAGAATATGTCACGAAAAATTAATCTCGGAATCAGAATGATAACTAAAAGCATTCCAGAGTTATTAATGTTTAAAGTGACAGTGGTCAGGATTGCAAAAAACGCTCCGGTCCTTAAGGTGTAAAATGGCCTGGTCCTTAAGGGGTTAAACCACACTGACTGGTGATCACTAGATCCCAAGCTTTCGCCTACAATATCATATACCAAATCCCCATTTGTGAATACCAAATCCAAAATGACCTCCCTCTGGGTTGGCTTCTCAACCACTTGTTGTAGAGATAATCCCAGTAGGGAATTTAGAATATCTGTACAGAACTAGCTATTTTGGTTTTCCAGTTTATATCCGGAAAATTGAAGTCTCCCAAAATGATAACTTCTCCTTTCACTGTTATTTTAGCTATTTCTTCAACTAGTAGATCATCTAATTATTTAACTTGGCCAGGTGGTCTATATATAACACCTACACGAGTTACTGTATGATTACCAAACTGCAACGTAACCCAAACTGAATCTATGTTTTCCTCACTAACTTGTATTAGGTTAGATTTTATGCTATCTTTCACATACAGGTCCCAGTCATTACTTTCATTAAACCATGTCTCAGTAACAGCCACTAAATCTATATTCTTAGATGCCATTATTGACCCAAGTTCATTGATTTTATCACCTAAACTGCGAGCACTTGTAGACAGGACACTGAGCTTGTAATTTCTTAACCTCTGTGCTACTGACATGTTCTGGCATTGTTTCGGGGGGCAATTGGACTCATGGATTTTCACTCTTTTGCCCCCCCCCCCTTCCCTGGGCGGTCCTGTGCCTGTTCCTGATGGGTGAGTCGGTGTCTGAAGGGAAAGGGGATCCTGCTGGAGGACTGTCTGCCGCAATTCCCTAAGGGGCCTATATCCCCCAATGGCCCTCTGGCCCCGCTGCCCCCTGGCTCGCTATCTCCTTGCCAAGGACTGCCTCTTCCGACTTCCTATGCCCCCCAGGTGGCACCGAATCTGGGGCACTGCTTTCACCACCTTTACCTGTAGGCTTTAAGCAGCCTTCTCCATAATGGTCGATGGGTTCCTCTGGAATGCACATTCTCTCCTGGCTTCTGCTTTGTCTCAGTCAGCTATCCCAGCAGCTATCCATTCTACTGTTGCTCCAGCTCCTCTGCCCTTGCTCCCTACAGCTGGCATAGAGAGCACTCAATCTCTGGATGGCATACCGCCTATATTTCATTCACAGTTTTCAGCTCCGCTGTTTACCTACTCTGCTTCATCAGCCTCTGCCTTACATCCTGCTCTGCTGGTGGGTGACTCTAGACCACTTACCCTTGTTGACCTACAGTTGCTAGTCCAATCTCTGCCTACCAAGGACGATATCTTCAATCTCACCATGTAAGTGGTAGTGCAATGTAAAAGGGAGTTTGCTCAGTTTTGGACTGACCTGACGGCTCTTGTCGTCTGAGTTGATGCAGTGGATGCTGCCCAGGAGGCAACTTCTTCTGTCCATGCCTTGCAGCCTCTTGTAAGGCGACACTCTGAACAGCTCTTTTCACTACAACAGCACCTGAATGATGTAGAAAATAGGGGCCAAAGGAATAACATACGTGCTCATGGTCTACCTGAGTCAGTGTCTTCAGGTGAACTGTGGGAGGCTCTGACGACATGTTTAATGACCTGCTGGACCGCCCTCCAGATGCTCATTTTGAAATGGACAGGGCCCATAGGGCGCTCTGCCCTCACCAGTGCTGATGATCAGCCTCCTCATGATGTCATGTCGGATTCATTTTTATGCACTTAAAGAGGACATCCTGTGGCAGGTGAGATGCCGGCAACGATTGGCCTATAAGGACGCTCCCATACAGCTTTATTCAGATCTCTCCGCCACACTCTGGTGCAACTGGCTGCCCTTAAACCCTTGCTTGCAGTTCTCCGTGACAAGGGCATTCTCTATCAGTGGGGTTTTCCCTTCTCTCTCTCTCAGTCAGTAGAGGTGACTGGACCTACTCCCTCCACACTCCTGATGACCTCCCGGGCTCCCTGCATGACCTGGACTTGCCAGATAGCTCCCTCCCAGATTGGCCAACCCTCTCCTCCTACTTGTCACCAGACCCGGCCTTCTGACCTAACCGCCAGGAGTGGGTCTCCCTTCCAGAGGACCACGATGCTGGGAGCCCGTCCTCCTTTGGCAGACACCTGTGAGCCTGACAGCCTAGTTGAAGTGTCCCAATCTCATGCTTGTTATGCCTCTATGTTTTGTGATGACAATTCTTTTGTGTTTTTTTTATTTTATTTAGGGCTTTCTCCCCTATCCATTCTCCTTCTCTCTCTGAAGTGTTATTTTCTTTCTGTTCTCCTTTCTATCTTCTCTTCTTGGGCATGGCCCTCCCCTTACCTGTAAGTGCATCTTCAATTATATTTACGAGTAAGCAGCTTCAATGGAGACGCCGGCTCAACACAGACCAAGCAGGTAGGTGATAGACAAGGTGTTTATTTATCCAGAATGCAACGCGTTTCGCTGCCTAGGCAGCTTCATCAGGCACGCCTTTTTAAACAATCCTTCATCCTCTTTTAATACACCACGGAGCGCTGTTTCCCGTTTTTTCAATTATATTTAGCTATGTTGCACCGGTGGGCCTTCCCTTCATGATGTTTCTTTTGGCAGTGTCAGGAGCGTTTTTTATTGTGACCACCTTGCTACCTCTTCCCCCCAGTAGGTTGGAGATTTTGGTCTCTACATAGACTTTACTAATAGTTAGTGTATGCTGCAGCTTTCCTTTAACTGCCTGTTATCTTTGTTTGTATTTTGTTTTCCCTTTTTGTAATACATTTCCATATGTAGTCCTTGTCTTCCCTCCATCATTTCCATAAGCACCAGGAGACTCATTTGAAGGTAGGTCATGAACCTACCCTCAAACACAATTACTACACTACCTGGTTTACTGCCAACAATCCAATGTCTCGGTCATGTGGGGTAGCCTTTAGGTCATTAAGTCGCCCATTAGGTCCTTTCTTGTACACTTGACTTGAGGCCCGCTATATCATCTCTCCCTTTCCATTGGTGGCCACAAGTTCATGATTTTTAACATTTATGCTCCTAACCTTAACCAGATCCTGTATTTACTGAATTTCGTGGTTGTATCCTTCTTCAACATTTGGCCCTTCCCTGGTTGGTTTCCTCCACCATAGGCAGCATCCTCTGATCGGACCATGCCCCAGTCTTTTGCACTTTGAAGCTCCCCTTTCTCACCTGGGGGGAGTGGACCTGGCACTTGAATGAATCTCTCCTGCTAGACCCAGTCTGTGTTGTGGATGTCGATCTTACCCTCACAAATTCTATCCTTGATCATGCCCAGGATTCCACTCCCCCTATGGTGCAGCGGGAAGCTGCCAAATGTGTGGTGAGGGGGACTCTCAATAAGCATGGCTCACACCTTAAAAGAGAGAATAAATTTTCTTACAGGTAGCCTAGCAGCGAGGAACTGAGTTAGAGTTGGCCCACAAGAGTGCACTCTCTGTACCTAACCTCAGGGACCTAAAGGCTGCGTGGCAGGAGGCGAGACGTTTGCTCTACTCTTCTTACAAGCGCACCCTCCAACTATGCTGAAGTAAATTTTCTGAATATGGCAATAAGAATGGACACAAGTTGGCCAGAGCACTTAGAAAGCGTCTCAGTCAATCCCACATCCCCAACATTAAATCCCAATCTGGCTCCACCGTTCACACTACACCTGAAATTGCTTCTGTATTTCACACCTATTATTCCACCCTGTATAACTTGCCCGCTGTGCCCCCCCTGGTCCTAGGTTTGATTCTTTTCCTGTTTCTACTCTCCCCCGCCTCTCATCAGAGGTGGTAGAGGAGTTGGACGTTCCCTTTTCCTTGCCTGAACTCCTGGGGGTTATTGAGTACCTCCCAGGGGGAAAAAGTCCAGGCCCTGATGGCTTCACTGCTCCCTTTTATAAGAACTTTGGGGAGCGCCTTGGCCCCTTATTACTCTAGGCCTTTAATTCAGTTTCCCCTAATGCCCCCTTCCCTCTAAATCTACCTCAGCCCATGTTGCGGTTCTCCCTAAACCGGGCAAGGACCCGCAGGTCTGCGCCAGCTATTGACCTATTTCACTCTTGAACGTGGATCTTAAGCTTTCTGCTAAACTTGTTGTGAATAGGCTTGGGCCTTATTTGCTCTCTCTCATCCAACCGGATCAGGTGGGCTTTGTCCCGGGGAGGGAGGCCAATGATAACACCCTAAAAACCCTAGACATTATCCACCATGCCCAGCGAATGAAAACGCCACTCATGATTCTTCCGTTAGATGCCAAAAAGGCATTTGACCATATTTCCTGATCTTCCCTCTCTGCTATGCTTGCTCATATTGGCCTTGGTCCCACTCTTCCCTCTAAAATCATGTCACTTTATCAGGACCCCTCAGCTCGTCTCGAAATTAATGGCTCCCTTTCCCAACCCTTCCGCATACACAATGGTACTCGACAGGGATGCCCCTTGTCCCCTCTTTTATATGTCCCTGTCATGGAACACCTCCTGGCCTTGATACAACACAACTCTGATATCTCCGGTATCACAGTGGGGGAATGTAAATATAAGTGCTCGGCCTTTGCCGATGACCTTCTGGTCTATATTACCAATCCACACGTCTCTTTACCCTCTTTCCTGTCGGAGATATCTGCCTTTGGTATTTTGTCAAATTTCAAAATAAATACATTCTGTGGCCCTGAATGTTTATATAGAGAACGCAGTATATGTATAGGCTATGCGTTTTAGCCAGATTACAAGGGATCACCTCAGCATCAAGAGTCAAATAATAATTAGAACCAACTAATAAGTGTTCCAAACAGGTGTGCTTAATACGTAACTTTTACTATATTTCTTATTTAAAATCCACCATTAATAAGAAAGTGCCTCTGTATTCCAACACCAATTAAAAATTGGACAATACATTGGTCATCACCATTAGTAAATAAGCATATTGAGGCTCTGCTGGGCCCTGCCAGCCTCAAGTGCACAAATGGATTAGTATACAGAACCACCGACGCGTTTCTACCACCTAGTAAGCGGTGGTTTAATCAGGGAAAGGTTAAATATAGTTGACCAAAACATATAATCAAGCTTGTGGTGTATGCAGCATAAGTTCCCCTCATAGCAAAATATATAGCATAATTGGACTAGTACAGCGGGCTCAATTGATCCTGTAAGGAAAAGAAAGTGCTCCACTCCTGTGTCCTAAAAAGAATTGTTTTTGGGGGCCAGTAGTCCGTAGCTGCTTCTACCACCTAAGAAAAAACAGGCAAAAGAAATTGCAATCAATGCCCGTCCTGGAAGAAAGAATAGGGAACAATTCATTCCCTACAGTAGTACTCACGGTTAGCTGTTTCAAAGTACGGGCACGGCATTACCTGCAGTTGCGCAGGGAGTCGGAACTCAGTCCAGCTCTACTCGCTTGGTGTAGCGAGGTGCCGGCGTCTGTCGTCACTACCGGTTTCCGGCGGATGTTACATAGCGCACAGTCCCCGCCCGCTCTGTGACGCTCACAAACAGAGCGGGCGTATTGCCGTATACGGCCCGGCTATGCGCGAGGTTGGTAACTCCGCCCCAAGTACCGTAGTGTATAGAATAGAAGGGTTTAAGACAAGTAATCAGACGAATACCATAGATTAAAGGAGATGCATTTTTAAAGATTAATAATAATGTGACAAGATCAAGGGAATCGCTTGGAAAATTAAATTTATGGGGGGGGGGGGGGGATAGTTTAACCACATTCGCAGGAGTACTGATTCCGGGCAACACCAAGATTGGACAAGGACCCAGCATTGAGTATGTTGGTATTAAGGCATTAAGACTAAAGGGGTGTCTATAGGCGCAATTAGTATAGGTATGTAGAGAGGGGAGAGACAGGGAATGGTTCACTATGGGAAATGGGAGGGAGATAAACAGTGGCTCTATTGGGGGTCTAGTCTGTCCCTATTAGACCCTAGTATGATGAACCTAAACCTAGGCGGGGTGGGCGTTCTTAAAAGAACGGTCCCGCTCTGGAACCTCCTATTGGTCCCTGTAGACCCTATCTAGGGTGATTCCTGACTCCTGACTAGGTCGACTACGACCCTCCCTTACTACCTGCAGTCATCACCCATATGTCAACTCCCCTCTATTGTCTAATATGCGCCTATAGGAAGCACCCAAAGTTTAACTGTTCGTTTAGGCCGTATGGTGAAACTGAATTTAATCTATAGATCCATTTGCATTCATTATGCAATAGTAGTCTATCCACGTTACCCCCTCGTTGTGATAGAGTAATTTTGTGTTGACATTCCCTTCTTACCTACGTGACACAATGGACCTATTGAGACGCCTTGATGGTATTAGCATCGGCGATGATACTATATTCGCCAGTATTGACGTCGAGGCACTTTATTCTTCCATTCACCACAATGTGGGTCTTAAGGCGACAGAGTACTACCTACGGACAAGAGGCATAGGCTATAATGAACATAACACCTTTGTTTTACAACTTCTCAACTTTGTCCTCACTAGGAATTACTTTGTTTTTAATGGTCGTACCTTCCACCAGCTCAGGGGGACTGCCATGGGGTCCCCCTGTGCCCCCAGCTATGCCAACCTCACCCTGGGCTGGTGGGAGGCGACCTACCTGTTCAGTGACGAGAGGGAACACTTCAGCGAACAGGCTACTTTGTGGCTTCGTTTTATAGATGACGTTTTTGTACTATGGAATGGAACTAGAAGGGATTTCGAACAACTAGTTGATGCCATCAATGCCAATGACCTGGGTCTATTCTTTACTTTCGAAACTAATGCCAGAGAACTTTGTTTTCTGGATGTTAAGATCTACAAGGACAGTGAGGGCACCCTACAAAGCACTATCTTCAGGAAAAAGACCTCGACGAACAGCCTCCTGAGGTGGGAGAGTTGCCACCCCGGACCCCTGAAAAGGGGCAATATCTCCGCCTCAGGAGGAACTGTTCGTCGTCACATAGCTTCAAAAAAGAATCCTCAGCCATGAGACAGAGGTTTCGAGATAGGGGATACCCTGATTTTCTTCTATCGCAGGCTTATCATACTGCCCGGTCAACACCAAGGTGCGATCTACTCACACCGAGACAAAATGAGTCAGGACCCCAGCATATGAGAATCATTGGTAGGTTTGACAGACAATCCTCTAACATCCGAACCATAATCTCCAAATATTGGGATATTTTAAAAATGGATTCGGATCTTAGAGAAATAATCAGTCCCTCACCTTTGATAACATTCAGACGAGGACGAAGTGTGGGGGACTGTGTAGTCCAGAGTCATCTATATCCAGACAACTCGGCAGCTCAGAACTGGCTGAACAAAATTAACAACGTCACAGGCTGCTATAAATGTGGCAACTGCCGGGCTTGTCAATATATTACAAAAACCACTACAGTACCACTACAACATCAACCCTTACCAATAAGACACTTCATCAACTGTACCTCCAAAGCAGTCATTTATGTTGCATATTGCACCTGCCCCCTCCTCTATGTGGGGAAAACCATTAGAGAATTGAAACGTAGAGTACTTGAACATATAGGTGATATCAGAAACATCAGGGATACACCGTTAGCGACTCGTGTTAATCAAACACATAGGGGAAATCTTTCTGCCATACGGTTTGCAGGGATTGCAGGGATTGCAGGGATTACTCTATCACAATGAGGGGGTAACGTGGATAGACTACTATTGCAAAATGAATGCAAATGGATCTATAGATTAAATTCAGTTTCACCATACGGCCTAAACGAACAGTTAAACTTTGGGTGCTTCCTATAGGCGCATATTAGACAATAGAGGGGAGTTGACATATGGGTGATGACTGTAGGTAGTAAGGGAGGGTCGTAGTCGACCTAGCCAGGAGTCAGGAATCACCCTAGATAGGGTCTACAGGGACCAATAGGAGGTTCCAGAGCGGGACCGTTCTTTTAAGAACGCCCACCCCGCCTAGGTTTAGGTTCATCATACTAGGGTCTAATAGGGACAGACTAGACCCCCAATAGAGCCACTGTTTATCTCCCTCCCATTTCCCATAGTGAACCATTCCCTGTCTCTCCCCTCTCTACATACCTATACTAATTGCGCCTATAGACACCCCTTTAGTCTTAATGCCTTAATACCAACATACTCAATGCTGGGTCCTTGTCCAATCTTGGTGTTGCCCGGAATCAGTACTCCTGCGAATGTGGTTAAACTATCCCCCCCATAAATTTAATTTTCCAAGCGATTCCCTTGATCTTGTCACATTATTATTAATCTTTAAAAATGCATCTCCTTTAATTCTATGGTATTCGTCTGATTACCTGTCTTAAACCCTTCTATTCTATACACTACGGTACTTGGGGCGGAGTTACCAACCTCGCGCATAGCCGGGCCGTATACGGCAATACGCCCGCTCTGTTTGCGAGCGTCACAGAGCGGGCGGGGACTGTGCGCTATGTAACGTCCGCCGGAAACCGGTAGTGACGACAGACGCCGGCACCTCGCTACACCAAGCGAGTAGAGCTGGACTGAGTTCCGACTCCCTGCGCAACTGCAGGTAATGCCGTGCCCGTACTTTGAAACAGCTAACCGTGAGTACTACTGTAGGGAATGAATTGTTCCCTATTCTTTCTTCCAGGACGGGCATTGATTGCAATTTCTTTTGCCTGTTTTTTCTTAGGTGATAGAAGCAGCTATGGGCTACTGGCCCCCAAAAACAATTCTTTTTAGGACACAGGAGTGGAGCACTTTCTTTTCCTTACAGGATCAATTGAGCCCGCTGTACTAGTCCAATTATGCTATATATTTTGCTATGAGGGGAACTTATGCTGCATACACCACAAGCTTGATTATATGTTTTGGTCAACTATATTTAACCTTTCCCTGATGAAACCACCGCTTACTTGGTGGTAGAAACGCGTCGGCGGTTCTGTATACTAATCCATTTGTGCACTTGAGGCTGGCAGGGCCCAGCAGAGCCTCAATATGCTTATTTACTAATGGTGATGACCAATGTATTGTCCAATTTTTAATTGGTGTTGGAATACAGAGGCACTTTCTTATTAATGGTGGATTTTAAATAAGAAATATAGTAAAAGTTACGTATTAAGCACACCTGTTTGGAACACTTATTAGTTGGTTCTAATTATTATTTGGCCTTGGCCCTGAATGTTTCCCTGCCCCAATCCTTGGCTGATGTGATTAAGTCAAATTTCCCATTTTTCTGGCCTTCCCAGGGTATTACCTATCTGGGCATTAAGATACCATCTGATCTGTACCAATTGTTTAATTGTAACTTTACGCCCCTCCTCAACCTCTTTACGGAACACTTATATCCTCCTGAAACCGAAAATATTCTTCGTAGGTCTGCAGGATTAGTATCCTCAAATTGACCCTCCTTCCTAAACTACTTTACCTAGTTCAGACTATTCCCATTCGCATTGCTTTCTTCTACTGGCAGCTGGCACTGATCAGGACACACACACGGCTCTGCTAAGTTTCCCAAGTGTCCTGTCCCCCTTCCCCAATGTCCCTTACCGGTCCCGAGCTCCCGCAACTGTGCCCTCCTGCAAACAATCACTTCCGGGTGAAGCGAGTGCAGTCTTTTTCTTTTTTTTGTAAAGAAGCTGTTTAGTGTCCAAAACCTGCTACTGCATCTTGTGCTTGGCAGGGCAGACACTATGGGGAGATCTACATAGATATATATATATATATATATATATATATATATATACGAACACACACACACATATATATATATATATATATTGTATATATATATATATATATATATATATATATAAGCCAGGTCTATACAATAGTTTGGAATCAAATAGTGCTGGCCAACTTATTCTTTGTTTGTATTACACATACGGGGGAGTGGCTACCTCCATGTTGGCTCCTGCACCCCACCCACCTCTATTAGGTGTATATAAGGTGCCTTGGATGTTTCAGACCTTGCAATGCCTGTTGAACTGTTCACACAGAGGCATATTCATAGTGTAGGGTCCGTCCCAGAATGAGGTCACCTTACCGTGGTGGGATGGTCCACGCTATTTGGCCGCCAAATTCGCAAGCTAAGTACCTCATAATTTCATAGTTTCATATTTTCATTTATTGCACTCCAGCTGTATAGCTTTTCATGTTCTATCTATATACTCATGTTTTATCTATATCTTTGTGCTAGCAGTGTGCTGCTGTATTCTCCTGTTGCTGTGTATATATATGTGGGAAGGCCGGCAAAGTTGGCCTGTGTTTGTGTGAGGGGGATGGGTTACAACTATAAGAGCCCGCGGCGTCAGTACGTCTCCATGCCGCGCGTTCTTCGCAGTAGGTTCCGGTCAGCTGACCGGAAGTCGGCTGTCAGCGGCGTCTTCGCTTCCGGTGAGTAGGCTGCCCCTGGTCCTGGGTCCCGTATCCTCGTTGAGCGTCGCTTGGAGGAGCGGTAAATAACTAACGGGGACCCGGAGAAGGAGGCAGCCCCGGTCTTTATATTTTGAGCACTGGTTGGAGGCTGCTGACTTCTGGAGGCAGCTGACTGCGCTCGGGAGTGGCGCATATTCTGGGAGACCACGACAGTCTCGCTGCCGCATGGCATCGCAGGTCCCGGGTTAGCATGTGGCGCCGCTCCCGGGGGGGCGGATTATATGTATGTATAGTAGAGGGGCATAGCTATATTTCAATACCCCCGGTACCTGCCGCAGGGCGATTCAGGCGTTCTCGGGTGTCAGCCGGGTTCCACCAGCACCCGTGGCCACCACGTGTTCTGTCACCCAGCACGTGGGTCTGGGTTAGCTGACAACATTAGGAACCTCATAGGGAGTCTTTTATACGCATCACACAGGTAGTGCACTGTTGCTTCAGAGCAGAATTGGCACAGCACGGGGGGGGGGGGGGGAACAGTTGTGGGACAACATACTGAGGGCTTGGCGCAAGGTTACCCCTGTCAATCCTCAGTATGGGTGCCCTTTGCATGCTTCAGGCACTTTTTCCGACAAACTTGGTAAACCCATCAGGTATTTAGGCAAATCCCAAATTTGCAATAATTTCAACTATACTGTCTGCAATTACCACCAGTGCAGACTGCTGCACATTGCGCAGTCTGCTTCCGGGCACACCCGAAGACAGCATGCCCCCAAAAAGTCAGAGCATGACTAACAGTGGTGGAGGTATCGTTCATGCAGTTGTTTCTTCAGGAGCACCCAGACAGCCAGTTTGTTTCGTATCTGATATCAGGTCTGGTAGAAGGATTTCACACTGGTTTTGTGGCACTCCCCAGTGCCACTTTTGAGTGTGAAAACTTGAGGTTGGCATCATGAAACCCAGCAGTAGTCGATAAGTTGATTGCCAGCGAGGTACTTAAAGGGTTTGTGTTAGGCCCTTTTGATAAATCACCATTTGATGTCTGGAGAATTAATCCGATAGGCCTAGTAGTTGGCAAGTTCAGTAATAAACAGCGTCTGATCTACGACTTGTCCGCTCCTTACTCGTCCTCCACTCCGAGTTTAAACTCTCTAATTCCAGCAGAAGAGTTTGCTCTCAGGTATTCATCAATTGACGAGGCCATCGCAGTGATTCTCAGCTTGGTTGTCTAAGGCAGACATAGCAGACGCCTTCAAACTCCTTCCCATTCATCCAGAATTGTGGAAGTGGCACGGACTGTGATGGCGTGGTCAATATTACTTTGCTGTCAAATTAACCTTCGGGTCTCGTAGCAGCCCCTGCATATTCGATAAGTTCGCCCAGGCCTTACAATGTAAGTTCCAGTGTCGGATAGGAAGGTGGAGGGTCCAAGCAAGTCTCTCATGTTTCTTGGCATAGAATTAGACACTCAAGCCATGGAAGCCAGGTTGCCCGCGGACAAATTGTCCCGCATTAGGAAGATCATTCATGACACCCTCATGTCACCCAGGGTCACGAAGGTTAAGCTCCAATCTCTCCTTGGCATGCTGAACTTTGTTTCCAGGTTGTTGGTACTCATGGCTTCGGTCCCTGGTCAGAATGATGGAGTAATTTTGGATCAGCATGCCAGGGCGGATTTGCTCATGTGGGAGTCATTTCTCAGAGATTGGAATGGCAGGGCATTTTTTGTTCCAGGCGTTGATAATCTCTCACCATTGATATTCTCTGACGCTTCATTCTGTTGGCTTTGCCGCCGTCTGGGGCGGTAAGTGGATGGCGGGAGAGTGGCCGGCCAAGGTATTACGGTCACCCGGGTTCTCCTCTAGCTCAGAGTTATTTGAGCTCAATCCAATAGTGGCTGCGGCCAAAGTGTGGGGTCATTTATGGCACAGGAAGACAGTGATGTTTGTATCAGACAACGCAGCCACCGTAGACATTTTGAGTAAAGGCAGGTCCAAGTCTGCCTTGATTATGTCTTTAGCTAGGAGATTAGTATGGTTGTCCCTGCAGCATCACTTCCGGTTCACAGTTCACATATTCAAGGGGTTAGGAACATGGCCGCAGACGCCTTATCCAGACTGAATTTTCAACTCTTTTTCGAGATCATGCCAGAGACAGACCCTCAGGGGGCTCCAGTGCCCATGCCACAAGAACTGATCCTGGACTGATAGTCTACTTGGAGGCTGCCAAACATCTCATCAACAAATCATTGGCCCCCAGCACTCAGAAGATGTATAACACAGCCTGGAGCACTTACACCACATTCTGTAACAATTTCCCCGAAGAAACTCTGCACTCTATCACTCTCCTACTTGGTTTCATCGGCTTTTGCCACTCTTCTTTGCACCTTGCTCACAACACAATCAGGTCTTACCTTGCTGGGGTACAGCACCACATCACATAAGCACAACCACATTTAGCATCTTTGTTCACGTCACATGCTATCAAAGCTGCACTTAGGGGCGCTCGAAGGTGTGAGGGAGCGAAGACTCCTTCCCGCCAACCTCTAGCGGCCGAATTGTTTAGACAATTAGCCGACGCTTTAGACAGGTAACCATTTGGCTTCATGGATAGTCTGTGTCTGAAGGCAGCTTTGTTTTTAGGATACTACGGCTTCCTCAGACCCGGAGAATTTACTTGTAAAACAGCGAGTAGTCCTTGTTTGACACTGGGTCAATTAATTCGGAGTTCGGATCACTACAAGCTAGAGTTGAGCTCTACTAAAACATCCCTACCAGGGCAAGTGGTTACTGTCCGATACTTCCCTACCAATCATAGGTGGTGTCCGGTGCACGTCCTAGGCGATCTCTTGACCACTCGTCTAGGAGCCAGTAGAGCTCAGCCGTTGCTGTTGTTTCAAGGGGCCGCTCTCACCACGGCACAATTCATCAAGCCGTTAGTAAGAGGTTTAGGGGGCAATCCAACAGTCATATCTGGTCACTCCCTTCGTATTGGTGCCGCGTCATCTGCATCACGGCAGGGGGTACCAGCTCACATAATTCGCAAGTTAGGCCGATGGAAATCCAGCATATACATGCGCTACATACCCAATCCTAAGGCCGAAATGTTGCGTGCTTTTCAGTCCTTGGTACTGTAATGTTGTTTTGTTAATAAAGCGCTTTTGTTTCAAATTTTGCAGTTTTGCCCTCTCTTTTATTCAGGTATACCTACACGCGGAAGTACATGGCACAACTCAGACTGCCTGTTAGCTAGGTCGTCAGGTGGTTAGTTCTAGGTAGGTACGGTACGCATTAAGTCCCCGAACACAAGTGGGAAGGCCGGCGAAGTTGGCCTGTGTTTGTGTGTAGTTACCACTATAAGAGCCCGCGCCGTCAGTACGTCTCCACGCCGCTAATTCTTCGCATCCCAGCCGAAAAATTTCCCCCCCCCTTCTTCTATAATCCATTCACGGCTAATAGGTATGCCCTCTATTTTATTTACCTACACGCGGCAGTACATGGCACAACTCAGACTGCCTGTTAGCTAGGTCGTCAGGTGGTTAGTTCTAGGTAGGTACGGTACGAATTAAGTCCCCGAACATATATATATATATATATATATATATATATATATACACATACACCCACATATATATATTCAGAATTCAAGTGGTCCCTAAAAAAATTTAATTTTGAACTTTCGTAGAAAATTTGAAAAAAATGCTCATATTATTACAAGCCTTCTAATGTTATAAAAAAAAAGTAAAAGAATGTTTAAAAAATTATGCCAGCATAAAGTAGACACATTGCGGATGTGAATTAATAACTAAATTTACTTGGCATGACTATTTCTCTTACAAGTAGAGAGTTTCATACATAGAGAACTACATTTTTTTTTAAGTTTTTCACAAAAATCGCTTCATGTATCAACAAAAAATGTACCACTAATATATAGTACAATATGTCTCGAAAAAACTCTCTCTGAATTACTTTGCCAGGTAAAAGCAGTTCAAAGTTATTTCCACTTAAAGAGACAAATGTCAGATTTGAAAAAAAAACAGACTGGGTCATAAAGGCCAAAACTAGCTGGGTCATGAAGGGGTTAAAGAGGTTATCCAGTGAGGTTTTTTTTTTCCAACCAATGTGTCCAGGTTGTGTAATAAATCAGAAAAGCTTCTATGGTGGAGACCACACCTGCCTTCAGGTTGTATGTAGTATTACAACTTTGCTCCATTCACTTTAGTGGGACTGAACTGCAATCCCAGTAGTGCTGTTTTTTGAGCTTCATTATCTTATCCTGGATAACCCCTTTTTAAATTCTTATTTTAGCCTTGAAAGCTGAACCACATCAAGAGTGGTGTTAAGGTTCCAGACAGGGCTACATACAGATTTTCCATAGATTTGATATTAAAAGAGGTAGCAGACATGCTATTTTATGGTATGTAGGTTTATGATATTTTTTGCAAGCAATAATAAAGGACAGCCATATAGGTTATGCTTGTTTCACAACTTACTGATCATAAAATGTCAGGTAAGTCCTGAGTTTCAGTAACTAGTCGGACCCCCCCCCCCCCCCCCCCCTCGAGTCTGCAGCTCAAACTCCCAGCGGGAAACTCGCTGTGAAACCTATATGTGAATGTACCCTAAAAACACTACACTACCACATAATAAAGAGTAAAACACTACATATACACATACCCCTACACAGTCCCCTCCCCTCCCCAATAAAAATGAAAAATATCTGGTACAGAAGTGTTTCCAAAATGGTGCCCAGTTCTTTGTCTGCACTGCTAAAACCAAACGGCTGGACCGAAAGTATGTGGTGTTCGGCAAAGTCGTTGAAGGCTACGAAGCCTTTGCAACAGCTGGAGGCACCCTGTTTGGGAATCACTGGCATAGAATACCCCTATGCCCACCCTATGCAATCCCTAATTTAGGCCTCAAATGCGCATGGCGCTCTCTCAATTCGGAGCCCTGTTGTATTTCAAGGCAACAGTTTAGGGCCACAGAGTACAGTGAGCATTTACACCCCACAGGTGTCTGTCAGATTTTTGGAACAGTGGTCTGTGAAAATAAAAAATGTAAAAAGGCTTTTTAAATTCTGTGAGGGGTGTAGTTTCCAAAATGGGGTCACATGTGGGGGGTTCCACTATTCTGGCACCACGGGGGGCTTTGTAAATGCACATGGCCCCCGACTTCCATTCCAAACAAATTCTCACTCCAAAACTCAATGGCCCTCCTTCTCTTCTGAGCATTGTAGTGCGCCAGTAGAACACTTGACATCCAATATGGGGTATTTTCATAGAAATGGAGTTACAGATTTTGGGGGGCATTTTCTCCTATAACCTAAAATAGCACATTTGGGGAAAAAAATGCATTTTAGTGAAAAAATTAATTTAATTTACACATCCGACTTTAACGAAAAGTCATCAAACACTTGTGGGGCTCACTGTACCCCTTGTTACGTGCCTTGAGGGGTGTAGTTTCCAAAATAGCATGCCATGTGTTGTTTTTTTGCTGTTCTGGCACCATAAGGGCTTCCTAAATGCGACATGCCCCCCAAAAACCATTTCAGCAAAATTTGCTTTCAAAAAGAAAACGTTGCTCCTTCTCTTCTGAGCATTGTAGTTTGCCAGCAGAGCACTTGACGTCCACATATGGGGTATTTCCATACACAGAAGAAATGGGGTTAAAACCTTTTGGGGCATTTTCTCCTATTACCTCTTTGTAAAAATTGTAAATTTGGGGAAAAAACTGCATTTTAGAGAAAAAATATATATTTTTTTTCATTTGCACATCCGACTTTAACAAAAAGTCGTCAAACACCTGTGGGGTGTTAAGGCTCACTGTACCCCTTGTTATGATAATCCAATAAAGGTAATCCAGGTGACAGGCATTCTGTGAGATAATCCAATAAAGGCAATCCAGGCGACAGGCAGTCTGTGAGATAATCCAATAAAGGTAATCCAGCACTGACAGTGTATGAAAACAGTAAACAAAAGTATCCTAACTCTGAGCTCCATGTCACTGGACAACATAAACCGAGGGGTACAAACAGTGATGTCCCCAAGTCCATCCAAGTAGGTAGGGTGACTCCAGGATCCGTCACAAGTATAACTACCGAACGGCCGGTTGCATTCTCTGGTAATGGCATTTCTCATACAATATCCATGCGAATAACTCCAGCTATTTTAACCCCTTCAGGACCAAGCCCCTTAAGGACCAGAGCGTTTTTTGCACATCTGACCACTGTCACTTTAAACATTAATAACTCTGGAATGCTTTTAGTTATCATTCTGATTCTGAGATTGTTTTTTCGTGACATATTCTACTTTAACATGGTGGTAAATTTTTGTGGTAACTTGCATCCTTTCCTTGTGAAAAATCCTAAAATTTGATGAAAAAAATTTTGCATTTTTCTAACTTTGAAGCTCTCTGCTTGTAAGGAAAATGTATATTACAAATAAAAAATTTTTTTTATTCACATATACAATATGTCTATTTTATGTCTGCATCATAAAAGTGATGAGTTTTTACTTTTGGAAGACACCAGAGGGCTTCACAGTTCAGCAGCAATTTTCCAATTTTTCACAAAATTTTCAAACTCACTATTTTTCAGGGACCAGTTCAGGTTTGAAGTGGATTTGAAGGGTCTTCTTATTAGAAATACCCCACAAAAGACCCCATTATAAAAACTGAACCCCCCAAAGTATTCAAAATGACATTCAGTCATCATTTTAACCCTTTAGGTGTTTCACAGGAATAGAAGCAAAGTGAAGGAGAAAATTCACAATCTTCATTTTTTACACTCGCATGTTCTTGTAGACCCAATTTTTGAATTTTTACAAGGGGTAAAAGGAGAAAATGTATACTTATATTTGTAGCCTGATTTCTCTCGAGTAAGTACATACCTCATATGTCTATGTAAAGTGTTCGGCGGGCGCAGTAGAGGGCTCAGAAGGGAAAGAGCGATAAGGGGATTTTGGAGAGTAAGTTTTTCTGAAATGGTTTTTGGGGGGCATGTTGCATTTAGGAAGCCCTTATGGTGCCAGAACAGAAAAAAACCCTCACATGGCATACCATTTTGGAAACTAGACCCCTTGAGGAACATAACAAGGAATAAAGTGAGCCTTAATACCCCACAGGTGTTTCACGACTTTTGCATATGTAAAAAAAATAGTTTTTTTTTCACTAAAATGTGTTTCCCCCCAAATTTCACATTTTTCCAAGGGTTAATAGCAGGAAATACCCCTCAATATTTGTAACCCCTTCTCTTCTGAGTATGGAGGTACCCCATAAGTTGACCTGAAGTGCACTATGGGCGAACTACAATGCTCAGAAGAGAAGGAGTCATATTTGGCTTTTTGAGAGCAAATTTTGCTCGGGGAGCATGTCGCATTTAGGAAGCCCTAAGGTGCCAGAACAGCAAAAAAAACCACATGGCATACCATTTTGGAAACTAGACCCCTTGAGGAACGTAATAAGGGGTACAGTGAGCATTTGCCCCCCACTGGTGTCTGACAGATCTTTGGAACAGTGGGCTGTACAAGTTTTCATTTTCATGGACCACTGTTCCAAAGATCCGTCAGACACCTGTGGGGGGTAAATTCTCACTGCACCCCTCATTACATTCCGTGAGGGGTGTCGTTTCCAAAATGGGGTCACATGTGGGGTTTTGTTTTTTTTGCGTTTGTCAAAACCGCTGTAACAATCAGCCACCCCTGTGCAAATCACCTCAAATGTACATGGTGCGCTCTCCCTTCTGGGCCTTGTTGTGCACCCCCAGAGCACTTTGCGCTCACATATGGGGTATCTCTGTAGTCGGGAGAAATTGCGTTACAAATTTTGGGGGGCTTTTTTCCCTTTTACCTCTTGTGAAAATGTAAAGTATAGGGCAACATCAGCATGTTAGTGTAAAAAATAAAAAAAATTTACACTAACATTCTGGTGTAGACCCCAACATTTCCTTTTCATGAAGGGTTAAAGAAGAAAAAGCCCCCCAAACCTTGTAACGCAATTTCTCCCGAGTACAGCGATACCCCATATGTGACCCTAAACTGTTGCCCTGAAATACGACAGGGCTCCAAAGTGAGAGCGCCATGTGCATTTGAGGCCTAAATTAGGGATTTGCATAGGGGTGGACATAGGGGTATTCTACGCCAGTGATTCCCAAACAGGGTGCCTCCAGCTGTTGCAAAACTCCCAGCATGCCTGGACAGTCAACGGCTGTCCGACAATACTGGGAGTTGCTGTTTTTCAACAGCTGGAGGCTCTGCTTTGGAAACAGTGGTGTACCGGACGTTCTTATTGGGGGAGGGGGGCTGTGTAGGGGTATGTGTATATGTAGTGTTTTTAACTTTTTATTTTATTTTTTGTTCGTGTAGTGTAGTGTTTTTAGGGTACAGTCACATGGGCAGGGGATTACAGCGAGTTTCCCAGCGCAAAATTTGCTGCATCTCAAGATGCGAGAAACCCACTGTAAAAGCCTCGCCCATGTACATTCACGGGGGTGGCGGGGCGGGGGGGGGGGGGGCTTGGGGGGGTTGCATCAGCTGTTGCAAAACCACAACTACCAGCATGCATGGTCTGTTAGTGCATGCTGGGAGTCATAGTTTTGCAACAGCTGGAGGCACATAGGTTAGGAAACACTGAGTTAGAAACAGACAATGTTTCCCAACCAGTGTGTCTCCAGTTGTTGCAAAACTACAACTCCCAGCATGCCCAGACAGCTGAAGGGCATGCTGGGAGTTGTAGTTCGGCAACATCTGAAGGGCCAGATGTTGCTGAACTAAAACTCCCAGCATGCCTGGACAGTCAGTGCATACTGGGAGTTGTAGTTTTGCAACAGATGGAAGAGCACAGATTGGAGACCATTATACAATGGTCTCCAAACTCGGGCCCTCCAGATGTTGCAAAACTACAACTCCCAGCATGCATGGTCTTTTAGTGCATGCTGGGAGTTATAGTTTTGCAACAGCTGGAGGCACACAGGTTAGGAAACACTGAGTTAGAAACAGACAATGTTTCCCAACCAGTGTGTCTCCAGCTGTTGCAAAACTACAACTCCCAGCATGCCCAGACAGCTGAAGGGCATGCTGGGAGTTGTAGTTCGGCAACATCTGAAGGGCCAGATGTTGCTTAACTAAAACTCCCAGCATGCCTGGACAGTCAGTGCATGCTGGGAGTTGTAGTTTTGCAACAGCTGGAAGAGCACAGATTGGAGACCATTATACAATGGTCTCCAAACTGGGGCCCTCCAGATGTTGCAAAACTACAACTCCCAGCATGCCCAGACAGCCAAAGGCTGTCTAGGCATGCTGGGAGTTGTAGTTTTCAGACTCCTAGAAGCAGCAGTGAAGATCTCCACTGCTGCTTCTGTGGACCATATACTTACCTGCCGGTCCCGTCGCTGCTCGTCCACGTGGCCGGTCCTGCCGCTGATCCTCGGTCCTGCCGCTGCTCCAGGTAAGTCCGCCGGTCCCCACGTGTTCCCCCCGTGTGCCGCAGGTCCCCGCGAGCCCCTGCAGCCTTCGTCCCCCGTTCTGCCCGACTTCCAGGGGCGGGCAGTGCGGGGGATCTGAACTTTCACCCCAGATCACAGTGATCGCTGACCAGGACCATCAATGGATGGTCCTGGGGGTGAAGCAGAAGTTGTCCCCTGCTGGAAACAGCGGGACTTCTGCCAGTTAACCCGTGCGAGGCTGCGCATCGCCGGGTTAACTGAATGTCATTTATAAACGCCGGGATGCGCGAACGCACTGCACAACCCGGCGTTTATATATGACATTCTGCGGGAAGGGGTTTACAGTCCATTTTGTGGAACACCAGCTATTTTGTGGAACACCCCAACAGACCCGGATTGATCCTTTTCGGGTCAACTTGGGGCTGTCCGGTCTGCTGTTAGGGTAAAAGTTCCGTTTGCCTGGACAGTCCGTCTGCATTACCATTGAATCTGCCAGTGTGGTATTGGATGGAAAAATTGTAGGGTTGCAGGGCTAAGCTCCATCTTAGCAGGCGCCCATTATACCCAGCTACTCGGTTCAGCCATACGAGTGGGTTATGGTCCGTGATCAGAGTGAATTCCTGACCATACAACCAGGGCTAAACATTCCTTTTCCACTGCCGCGTAGCTCACTTCCCTGGGCAATAGCTTTCTACTCAGGTACGCGAAAGGGTGTTCCCCTCCATCCTCCCTGATCTGGCTCAGAACTGCCCCCAGTCCGTACATGGACGCATCTGTGTGAGCGACAAATCTTTTGTTAGGGACGGGGGCAAATAGAACAGGTGCGTTGATCAAGGCTTGTTTCAAAGTTTGGAATGCTGTTTCACAGGTGGGAGACCACAGGACTACTCTAGGCAAGTTCTTTTTGGTCAAATCTGTCAAAGGTTTAGCAGTCAGGGACAAATTTTCTGTAACACCCTGCTGTCCCTAGTAATGCCAGGAACTGGGTCTTAGTGTGGGGTGTGGGCCAATTGGCTACAGCCTCAACCTTAGCAGGTTCTGGTCGTTGTTTCCCACACCCCACTCTGTGTCCCAAGTACTGGACTTCTGCCATCCCGAAATTATATTTTTCTGGTTTCAGGGTTAGGCCTGCGGCCCTAATTTGATCCAGTATGGCCTCGACATGCCTCAGGTGTTCCCCCCAAGTCTCACTATAGATCGCAATGTCATCCAGCGAAATCCTGGAAGCCCTCAAGGAGACAGTTCACTAAGCACTGAAATGTAGCTGGGGCATTTTTCATCCCAAATGACATGACCTTGAACTGGTATAAGCCAAATGGGGTGACAAAGGCCGACTTAGGGATAGCCTCCTTGGCCAGGGGAATTTGCCAATACCCTTTGCACAAATCGATGGTGGTCAGATAACGTCCCCTAGCAATATGATCTAATAGCTCGTCTACTCTGGGCATAGGGTATGCATCTGTCACGGTTCTGTCATTGAGGCGCCGATAATCGACACAGAATTGTTCCGTCCTTTTTGGGAACTAGGACCACGAGGGAGGCCCAGGGACTGTCAGATGGTTCTATCACCCCCAGTCTTAACATCTCTTGTATTTCCTTCCTCATCTCCTATTTTATTGCCTCCTCTTTTACTGCCGACCCGACTCCCCAGTCCAAATGCACTCGGGCGGTGGGCAAGCAAAATATAGCACCCCCTGCGACCCGAACAGCAACGGTGCAAGTAGACACATTTTCTGGCTCTACCTGATGCTTTTGAATCAAAGTGATAGTAGCCCCGGTATCTCTTAGGCCTTGTGCTACTTGTCCATTCACCCGTACCTCCTGACGGTGATGCTGACAGTTATCTGGAGAAGCAGCTTGTATTGGGTCTGCCTCATACAAAATTCCCAGACATTCCTCAGGGCCCACCTCGGTTTCTAGGCAGTGAGCCGCAGAGGGGCGTGATGGGGTGGCCTCTGTGTTGGATGTTTTGCGTCTCCAGTTGTTATTGGTAGATCTTAATGGGCAATAACAAGCAATATGTCCCGTGTTGCTGCAGTGATGGCACGTCACCCTAGACAATTCTCGGGGGTAGTTGGTGAACCCCTGAGGGTGCGGTGGTCCTGGTGGGACTGGAGCCCGAAACTCTGGGCGTGAGGTGATGGCTGGAGTGCGCGGTTCTACCTTACGAGCCAGCCGTGTAGTACCCTGGCTTACTTTTCTTGTTTCCGCATACTCATCTACTAGCCGAGCCGCCTCGTTTAAGTTAGCGGGGCGGCGGTCTCGTACCCAGTCTTGTATGTCCGCGGCCAGGTCTTGGAAAAAATGTTCCATTAGGAACAACTGCAATACCTCCTCCCCGGAGTTGGCCTTGCATCCTTGGGCCCAATGTGATGCCACCATTTGTAATCGGTTGGCCCATTTCATGTGGGAGTCCACAGCCTTCTTCTTGGACTCCCGTAAGCGGCGGCGGTATGCAGCAGTGCCTCTTTCACCCTTTGATACTGCGATATCTCTTCTGCAGTTAGTGCTCGGAAAGCCTCACTTGCTTTCCCTGATAGTTTCCCAGCCACGATCGTGACCCATTGCTCTGGTGGTACTTGGTGTAGTGAGCACTGCCTCTCAAAGTCAGCCATCAATTTATTCTTCATTTTCCACAAAGGTTTTAAAAGCAGTAAATGGAATTTTCTTTACTGCAGCAGTGGGTGGAGGGGCAGGAACTGCATGTGTAATGGGCTGTCTAGCTCTTACCAGTTCCGCTTCTTGTCTCCTCTTAGTTTCGATCTCCTCCTTTGCGTCCCGGAACAGCTGGTTTATTAGTTCCGTGGACGTTGCTGGATACAAGGCTAATCTCCGCTGTACAATAGCAGTTAGTACATCGACCTCGCTGATCGGTGCAATAGGTTCAGTTACCTCCATGGACCTATCCCTTTCGTCCAGCTCCAGCAGGTCAGCTATCAGCTCTCTCCGTGGTCTGTTACTGGCACTCCTACCACGACTCTCCCATAAATCTTTTAGTGTAGGTCTTTTCAGCCTTGCATACCGAGACTCCATTCAGCACTTGCTCTTTGGATAAAAGGACTATCCCACCGTTGCCACCAATGTAACGGCTACCCAGGTAGAGAGAGGGTATCAGCCGTTGATGACGTCCTTTTCCCTGCAAGCTGCTGTGTCAAAGTAAAGCTGGTATAATCCTATTCACGATATCCAGAGGGAGAGTCAGGTTTAGCTGTAAAAAGAGCAGCGTAATATTCCCAAATAATCATCTTTCAAGAACGAGACAAGGCTACGTTTGAAGGCTCAAGAAGAACTGTTTGTTGTGGAACAAGTGTCTTCTTTTATAGGAAAGACATCACAGGGGGAAGGGTCAGCAAAGACAATACAGGTGACAGACAGTCTGTGAGATAATCCAATAAAGGTAATCCAGGTGACAGGCATTCTGTGAGATAATCCAATAAAGGCAATCCAGGCGACAGGCAGTCTGTGAGATAATCCAATAAAGGTAATCCAGGTGTATTGTGCACTGACAGTGTATGAAAACAGTAAACAAAAGTATCCTAACTCTGAGCTCCATAAACAACATAAACCGAGGAGTACAAACAGTGATGTCCCCAAGTCCATCCAAGTAGGTAGGGTGACTCCAGGATCCGTCACAAGTATAACTACCGAACGGCCGGTTGCATTCTCTGGTAATGGCATTTCTCATACAATATCCATGCGAATAACTTCAGCTATTTTAACATTCCAGGCACGTCGTATAGTCTTGTTACACCCCTTTTAAAAATAAAAAAATTGGGTCTACAAGAACAAAAAATTTAGATTTTGAATTTTCTCCTTCACTTTGCTGCTATTCCTGTGAAACACCTAAAGGGTTTACACACTTTCTGAATGTCATTTTGAATACTTTGAGAAGTGCAGTTTTCATAATGGGGTAATTTATGGGGTATTCTTATTTTGAAAATGTTTTGAAAAATTGGAAAATTGCTGCTGAATTTTGAAGCCCTCTGATGTCTTCCAAAAGTAAAAACATGTCAAATTTATAATGCAAACATAAAGTAGACATATTGTATATGTGAATCAATATATAATTTATTTGGTATGTCTATTTTCCTCACAAGCAGAGAGCTTCAAAGTTAGAAACATGCAAAATTTTCTAATTTTTTATGAAATTTGGGAATTTTTCACCAAGAAATGAAGCAAGTATCGACGAAAATTTACCACTATGATAAAGTAGAATATGTCCCGAAAAAAATATCTTGGAATCAAATTCATAAGTAAAAGCATCCCAGAGTTATTAATGCTTAAAGTGACAGTGGTCAGATGTGCAAAAAATGCTCTGGTCCTTAAGGCTGACCTCGGTCCTTAACCCCTTAACAACCAAGGATGTACATTTACGTCCTAGGCCGGCTCCCACGATATAATCATATCGGGTCGGTCCCGGCATGTATCTGAAGCCGGGACCCGGGGCTAATAGCGCACGGCAGCGATCACGGTGCCGCGCACTATTAACCCTTTAGACTTTGAACGCTGCGTCTAAAACAAAAGTGAAAGCTGGCCGGCTGCGGGCCGGCGTTAGGGCGGGGCATCCTAGACAATTGCCTGGGGCCCCCATCCAAAAGGGGGCTGCTTAAAAGCTTTAAGGCAGTACTAACAATACTCCATTTTGCACAAAATCGTGGTAAAATCGCAGCGTTTTTGCCACGATTTTACCACGAATTTGTGTAAAATGCAGTTTCCAGGGCATAAGGCACTAACACTCCTCCCCCTGTCCTGAGCATTCTGGAGGAGCACTGCGCTCCACTTATCAGACGTCACCACGCTAAGCGCTGCACTAGTAAATCCCCCTCACATCCTGCTCCTCTGCTTGGGGGCCCGGGCCAGCACTTTTTTTTTTATTCTACTATGTGCGGTCTGCAGGGCTGAGGAGGCCAGGGGCGTGACCCTGGCGCAGAAGCAAGGCAGCCTCAGCCAACCCGATCGCCAGCAGGAGGGGGTTTGTTACAGTGTGTCACCCCAGTAGTAAGGAGATTACATGAGGAGGAGGTTTGTTACAGTGTGTCACCCCAGTACTAAGGAGATTACATGAGGAGGGGGGGGTGCTACAGTGTGTCACCCCTGTAGTAATAAAATGGAGGAAAAAAGCGGAGGTAGCGCCAGGTGCGGTGTAGGTCTTTATCAAGTATAGGTGGGTATCCAGGTGAGGGTAGCGTGTTCCTTGCCGGTGATGGTAGCTTGGTATGCAGGCCAGCAGCGTGAGGACGGAGCCCAGAGGAGAGGGAGAGGTATTGGAGGGAAAAAGCTGCGTTGGCGCTCCTAAGGAAGTAACCCAAGTCGTGGGTATTGATGAAAAATTATTTATTCTTACAGCATAAGAAATCAAAGAAAATAATAAATATAAAGCAAGACGCATTTCGGGAGTCACAGCTCCCTTTTTCAATTGCAGGTGTTTGCATGATATCACTTTCAGCAAGAACAAATCTCTCAAGAATATGCTGGCACCCAGTAAACTGAAAGCACCTAAAAAAACAAACTATCCTGCTAAACACCCCACCTGTCACCGGCTCATACAAGTGCAGCAAACCCCTCTGCAAATGCTGCAACAACATTGCGAACAAATGCACCAAGTTCACCTGCAATATCACCAACATCATCTACCCAATCAGGAGTTTCATCAACTGCAGCACCTCCTACGTGATCTACCTCCTTGAGTGCCCCTGTGGTCTTCAGTACATCGGGCGTACCATCCAGCCATTGAATCAGCGCATTAACAAGCACAGATCGAATGTCACCAAGGGGTACCAACTCCACAGTGTCTCCAGGCATGCAGCGGAAAAGCACAGCAGCGACTTCAGGTGTCACACCGTCACACCCATTGAACACCTCTCCGCTGACACCGCCCACCACTTCGCAGTACTGAGGAAACGTGAACACTTCTGGATCTTCACCCTCAAAACTTTGACACCGTCTGGTCTGAATGAATACATCGAAAACGTCACGTAATACGAGACAAAATGACATCCGCACCAGAAGCCTCCTCAATGCGGGACAAGCTGACAGCAAGCCGCAGCCAAAATCACCTGTCTCTCCCCTTCCCTTCTACCTCTTTACTCCCCTATAGGTTTACAGCTCCTCCATGACAACTTCCAAGTATGATCCGGGCTTCGATGACATCCGTACCAGATGCCTCCTCACAGCTGCACCAGATGCCTCCTCAATGCGGGAAAAGCCGACAGCAAGCCGCCGCCGTTCGGGGAAGGGAGAGACCACCTGTCTCTCCCTTCCCCGTCTACCTCCTTACTCCCTTACAGGTTTCCAGCTCCTCCATGACAAGTTCCGAGTGTGCTCCGGACTTCGAGATCAGATGACAGCCCGCCCGGACGATGATAAAGTCTGACATCGGCACCTTGACAGCACTACAACACGTCTATTGGTCGTAATATTCAAAATGGATTTGCCGCCGATGCCTCTAGGAATCTCCCGTAGAGGATATACACGTCTTCATTCTGATTGGACGCCACCTGGACTGATCCTACAGCGATTGGCTGACGTTTTTGAACTTTTTTGAACGTTATTCCACCGCCACCAGCGACAAAGACTTGCCCGGACTTATACGTCCCACCTCTGATTGGCTCATCTAAGATCCCGGACAGCCAATCAGCACCCCGCCGACTCTCTTTGGACTTATCTCCATACGGCTCATGTTCCCCTATGACATCGTAACTGTACTCAGCATAGTACGGCTTGCTCCTGATTGGCCGCCTCCTCACCTCTCGCAGCAAGCGGCCAATCAGCTTCAAGGGGCTCGTCTCCATTCATTCCCCACAGCGACAACCCTGCACAGCGATGACAGCCTTCTCCTACTGCCTCCTGATTGGTCCCACGGACGCCGGCAGCTTCACCACCATGGACTATTCTCGCGGTTCAGTTTGAACTTCCAAATACTCCTGTAAAAGACTATACCTATGATTTTTACATGTTTTATGTGGTTTTCATGCCCCTTCTTTGAATATGTTTCATTATTTAGGTCTTTAATGCTTGACCCCTACCTGGCCCTGGCATCTACCCCACATGACGTCACCAGCTCACCTGGTTTTGGCGCCATTTTCTCATGTATTTAAACACATATACCTGTTACCTTGCCATACAGCAACCACATGCAATTGAAAAAGGGAGCTGTGACTCCCGAAACGCGTCTTGCTTTATATTTATTATTTTCTTTGATTTCTTATGCTGTAAGAATAAATTATTTTGCATCAATACCCACGACTTGGGTTACTTCCTTGGGAGCGCCAACGCAGCTTTTTTCCTCCAATACCTCTGCACCCCAGTAGTAAGGTGTTTACATGAGGAGGGGGGTTGTTACAGTGCGTCACCCCAGTAGTTAGGAGATTACATGAGGAGGAGGTTTGTTATAGTGTGTCACCCCAGTAGTTAGGAAATTACATGAGGAGGAGGTTTGTTATAGTGTGTCACCCCAGTAGTTAGGAAATTACATGAGGAGGAGGTTTGTTACAGTATGTCACCCCAGTAGTAAGGAGATTACATGAGGAGGAGGTTTGTTACAGTGTGTTACCCCAGTAGTAAGGAAATTACATGAGGAGGAGGTTTGTTACCCCAGTAGTTAGGAGATTACATGAGGAGGAGGTTTGTTAGTGTGTCACCCCAGTAGTAAGGAGATTACATGAGGAGGAGGTTTGTAACAGTGTGTCACCCCAGTAGTAAGTAGATTACATGAGGAGGGGGGTTGTTACAGTGTGTCACCCCAGTAGTTAGGAGATTACATGAGGAGGAGGTTTGTTATAGTGTGTCACCCCAGTAGTTAGGAAATTACATGAGGAGGAGGTTTGTTATAGTGTGTCACCCCAGTAGTTAGGAAATTACATGAGGAGGAGGTTTGTTACAGTATGTCACCCCAGTAGTAAGGAGATTACATGAGGAGGAGGTTTGTTACAGTGTGTTACCCCAGTAGTAAGGAAATTACATGAGGAGGAGGTTTGTTATAGTGTGTCACCCCAGTAGTTAGGAGATTACATGAGGAGGAGGTTTGTTACAGTGTGTCACCCCAGTAGTAAGGAGATTACATGAGGAGGAGGTTTGTTACAGTGTGTCACCCCAGTAGTAAGGAGATTACATGAGGAGAAGGTTTGTTACAGTGTGTCACCTCAAGTAGTAAGGTGATTACTTGAGGATGAGGTATGTTACAGTGTGTCACCATAGTAAGGTGATTACATGAGGAGGAGCTTCGTTACAGTGTGTCACCCCCAGTAGTAAGGTGATTACATGTGGAGGAGGTTTGTTACAGTGTGTCACCCCAGTAGTTAGGAAATTACATGAGGAGGAGATTTGTTACAGTGTGTCACCCTGGTAGTAAGGAGATTGCATGAGGAGGAGGTTTGTTACAGTGTGTCACCCCAGTAGTAAGGAGATTACATGAGGAGGAGGTTTGTTACAGTGTTTCACCCCAGTAGTAAGGAGATTACATGAGGAGAAGGTTTGTTACAGTGCGTCACCCAAGTAGTAAGGTGATTACTTGAGGATGAGGTATGTTACAGTGTGTCACCGTAGTAAGGTGATTACATGAGGAGGAGGTTTGTTACAGTGTGTCACCCCCAGTAGTAAGGTGATTACATGTGGAGGAGGTTTGTTACAGTGTGTCACCCCAGTAGTTAGGAAATTACATGAGGAGGAGGTTTGTTACAGTGTGTCACCACAGTAGTAAGGAGATTACATGAGGAGGGGGGTTGTTACAGTGGGTCACCCCAGTGGTTACATGAGGAGGAGGTTTGTTAGTGTGTCACCCCAGTAGTAAGTAGATAACATGAGGAGGGGGGTTGTTACAGTGTGTCACCCCAATAGTAAGGTAACCACCTTACTATTGGGGTGACACACTGTACATGAGGAGGAGGTTTGTCACGGTGTGTCACCCCAGTAGTAAGGAAATTACATGAGGACGACGTTTGTTACAGTGTGTCACCCCAGTAGTAAGGAGGTTACATGAGGAGGAGGTTTGTTACAGTGTGTCACCCCAGTAGTAAGGAGATTACATCAGGAGGGGGTTTGTTACAGTGTGTACCTCCAGTAGTAAGGAGATTATATAAGGGGGAGGTTTGTTACAGTGTCACCCCAGTAGTAAGGAGATTACATCAGGAGGGGGTTTGTTACAGTGTGTCACCCCAGTAGTAAGGATATTACATGAGGAGGACGTTTGTTACAGTGTGTCACCCCAGTAGTAAGGAGATTATATAAGGAGGAGGTTTGTTACAGTGTGTCACCCCAGTAGTAAGGAGATTACATGAGGAGAAGGTTTGTTACAGTGTTTCACCCCAGTAGTAAGGTGATTACTTGAGGATGAGGTATGTTACAGTGTGTCACCCTAGTATTAAGGTGATTACATGAGGAGGAGGTTTGTTACAGTGTGTCACCTTAGTAGTAAGGAGATCACATGAGAAGGAGGTTTGTTACAGTGTGTCACCCCAGTAGTTAGGAAATTACATGAGGAGGAGGTTTGTTACAGTATGTCACCCCAGTAGTAAGGAGATTACATGAGGAGGAGGTTTGTTACAGTGTGTCACCTTAGTAGTAAGGAGATTACACGAGGAGGAGGTTTATTACAGTTTGTCACCCCAGTAGTAAGGAGATTACATGAGGAGGAGGTTTGTTACAGTGTGTCACCTTAGTATTAAGGAGATTACATGAGGAGGAGGTTTGTTACAGTTTGTCACCCCAGTAGTAAGGTGATTACTTGAGGATGAGGTATGTTACAGTGTGTCACCCCAGTAATAAGGTGGAAGTGAAGGGTGGAGTGAAGGGGCGGCAAAATTAGCTTTTGCCCAGGGTCCAAAAAAATTGCTTGCCCAGGCTCCAATCAAAATTAAAGATGGCCCTGGCAGTATTGGTAAAGTATCAGGGGCAGATCCGGGGGGATTGGCAGCAGGGATATTACCCCCCCCCCCCCCAGGTTAGTTTCCCCCATCACTTTTAAGGACATCCCTATGTCCTGAAAGATCTTTTCGGGACACAAGATTGCCCCTACTGCTATGGCCTATAAGCCAGGAGGAGTGGTGGTTGGAGCACTGAAGCAGGGCAATACATAGACATACAGCCTCCAGCCATACACTGTGTATGGTTGTAGGCTGTATGTCTGTGGGGGAACTATACTGCCAACCTAATGTGGGGGAATAAACTGCCAGCCTAATTTCGGGGAACTATACTGCCAGCTTAATGTGGGGGAACATACTTCCAGCCTAATGTGGGGGAACTATACTGCCAACCTAATGTGGGGAAACATACTGCCAACCTAATGTGGGGGGAACTATACTGCTAACCTAATGTGGGGGAACATACTGCCAGCCTAATGTGGGGGAACTGTACTGCCAGCCTAATGTGGGGGAACTATACTGCCAACCTAATGTGGGGGAACTATACTGCCAACCTAATGTGGGGGAACTATACTGCCAACCTAATGTGGGGGAACTATACTGCCAACCTAATGTGGGGGAACTATACTGCCAACCTAATGTGGGGGACATATGCTGCCAACCTAATGTGGGGAAACTATACTGCCAACCTAATGTGGGGGGAACTATACTGCCAACCTAATGTGGGGGGAACTATACTGCCAACCTAATGTGGGGGGAACTATACTGCCAGCCTAATGTGGGGGAACTATACTGCCAGCCTAATGTGGGGGGAATTATACTGCCAACCTAATGTGGGGGAACTATACTGCCAACCTAATGTGGGGGATCTATACTGCCAAACTATACTGCCAACCTAATGTGGGGGATCTATACTGCCAACCTAATGTGGGGGAACTATACTGCCAAACTAATGTGGGGGAACCATACTGCCAACCTAATGTGGGGGACATATGCTGCCAACCTAATGTGGGGGAACTATAATGCCAACCTAATGTGGGGGAACACACTGCAAGCCTAATGTGGGGGAACTATACTGTCAACCTAATGTGGGGGGGGGACATACTGCCAAACTAATGCGGGGGAACTATACTGCCAAACTAATGTGGGAGAACTATACTGCCAACCTAATGTGGGGGACATATGCTGCCAACCTAATGTGGGGGAACTCTACTTCCAACCTAATGTGGGGGGGGACTATACTGCCAACCTAATGTGAGGGAAGTATACTGCCAAACTAATGTGGGGGAACTATACTGCTGTTACGCCGAGCGCGCCGGGTCCCTGCTCCTCCCTGGAGCGCTCGCGGCATTCTCCTTTCTGCAGCACCACGGTCAGACCCGCTGACCGGGAGCGCTGCACTGTCATTAACGTGGTTTGCAGCCCAATCTCATTTACTCGCATTAGCCAAGATGCAGCACAATTCAGGGGGCGCAACATGGTCATCTTTGGTCACGCAATCTGGGGGCGCCATTTTTCATTTTTGCCCAGGGCCACACTTAGTCTAAAACCGGCCCTGCCCGGCAGCTCAGTGGGGCTGATCAGGAAAATGCGGTGTCCCGATCAGCTGGGACACGAGTGGAGGTCCTCTTACCTGCCTCCGGCGTGTCCCTTTTTTTTCCGTTTTGCTGTAGATTTTTGGGTAAAATGACTGATGTCACTGCAAAGTAGAATTGGTGGCACAAAAAATAAGCCATCATATGGATTTTTAAGTGCAAAATTTAAAGGGTTATGATTTTTAAAAGGTGAGGAGGAAAAAACTAAAGTGCAAAAACCGAAAAACCCTCAGTCCTTAAGAGGTTAAGGAGTTAATTTAAAATAAAAGTTACACAAGTTGTGTATAGTAATCGTAAACAGGCTGGAGATGGCCAGGATACCATGTTAAGTCTCCTTGGGCAAAACCCTTTAAAGGGGTACTCCGGTGAAAACCTTTTTTATTTTAAATCAACTGGTGCCAGAAAGTTAAACATATTTGTAAAATACTTCAATTAAAAAATCTTAATCCTTCCAGTACTTATTAGCTGCTGAATGCTACAGAGGAAATTCCTTTCTTTTTGGAACACTGATGACATCACGAGCACAGTGCTCTCTGCTGACATCTCTGTCCATTTTAGCAACCGTGCATAGCAGATGTATGCTAAGGGCAGCATGGTGGCTGCCTTGCAGTGCTGGAGCCTTGGGTTCAAATCACTAAGGACAACAATAAATAAATAAAAAAGACTTATCATTATTATAAGTCAGCAGAGAGCACTGTGTTTGTGATGTCATCAGAGAGCATTCCAAAAAGAAAAGAATTTCCTCTGTAGTATTCAGCAGCTAATAAGTACAGGAAGGATTAAGATTTTTTAATAGAAGTAATGTAAAAATCTGTTTAACTTTCCGGAGCCATTTGATTTAAACTAAGATCAAGTTTAAAGAGTCCAAACAGCAAAGATTACTTGATTGTAAAATATCCTTCTGTTGATGGAAGATAAATATTATACACAATATTGATTGACATTTTCCTATTCGTCAGGCAATTGCATCATTTGGTTGCATCTTTTTTTAGGTATTCGTTCTAAATAAAAACATAACACATTTCTATTTTCATCTGCTGTGAATAAGATCTACATTATACCTTACAAATAATGTAATTACAAATATTTACAAACAATAAATGTGATTCATATGTCACTTTATGAAGAGTGGAACCATCTCACCACTGTATCACCTCTGACACTAATGGGCACAGTGAGCAGAAATTGATGTTAGGGTGGGTTCACACTCCCTCCGGAGCACAGTGAGGACCTGCCAGCTTGCTCCCCTCTGCTGTTTACGGCCGCGGTGAGTGGCCTGAAGTTGAAGGCTGTGTGTCGCCCTCCCTCTTCCCAGTGGCACCTGCGACGCTGCACTTGGGGCAACTGATGCAGGCACCCTCCCAGGAACCCACTGCCACCTCTGCCTCCTTGCTGGATCCTACGGGTTCCCCCCAGCACCTTCCGGATATAGCCTCTCTGCCAGTGCCTGTAAGGGGTCCCTCACCTGATATAAAGGGGCCCTCCTCCTCCAGAGTCCCTAGCTCCACCAGTGGGTGCCCCTCTCTCCCTGGGTGCTCTGCTGATTCTATCCCCACCTGGTCAGCTACTCCTGCACAATCCCCTGCTGCAGCGCCGGATTGGACTCTTGTGGCCCCTAAACTCCCTTAGGATCCCCAACTCAAGCCTCAGAGACCCATGTCCACTCACAAGCGGTGGTACCTCAGCGGGGCCAAACTCCAGCGTTGGGAGCACCGGAAACCCCTCGACCGGAGGCTGGACTCTCCACCTGTGCTGACGGCCGGGATGCAGACTTGGCCTGCTTCTGCCCCATTTCCTATGGACTTTAGCCAATTGCTCTCTCACCTCCCTTCTAGGTAGGACTTTAAAGGGGTACTCAGGTGCTTACACATCTTATCCCCTATCCAAAGGATAGGAGATAAGATGCCTGATTGCGGGAGTCTCGCAGCTGGGGACCCCCGGGATCATGCACACGGCACCCCGTTTGTAATCAGACCCTGAGCGTGTTCGCTCCGGGTCTGATTACGGTCGACCGCAGGGCCGGCGGCGTGTGATGTCACACCTCCGCCCCCGTGTGACGACATGCTCCGCCCCTCAATGCAAGCCTATGGGAGGGGGTGTGATAGCTATCATGCCCCCTCCCGTAGGCTTGCATTGAGGGGCGGAGCTTGACTTCACACGGGGGCGGAGGCGTGACGTCACACGCCGCCGGCCCTGCGGTCAACCGTAATCAGACCCGGAGCGAACACACTCTGGGTCTGATTATAAACAGGGTGCCGCGTGCATGATCCCGGGGGTCCCCAGCTGCGGGACTCCCGCGATCAGGCATCTTATCCCTTATCCTTTGGATAGGGGATAAGATGTTTAAGCAATGGAGTACCCCTTTAAGGCACTCGTTGCAGAGGTGAAATAGCTGCGATGCGCCAAGATCTATAGCATGTCTCCAACAGAGTTGATGACTTGGAGGACTCCACTCGGTCTTACATTGGAAAAATTCAAGGCTCTTTGTCTGCTCAGACCGACTTCCTTAAAGACCTGCATTCCCATGTGGAGGACCTGGACAATAGGGGTAGGTGTAATAATATCCGGGTCTGTGGTCTCCCTGAGGCTACTCATGCTGCGGACTTGCATGCTACTCTGGAAGCCATCTTTAACATGAATCTGGGAGAGCCTACCTCACATAAGATCAAACTACACCGTGTCAGCGGGCTCTCCGTCCCCGACCCGCTAATGGCCCCCCCCCCCGAGATGTCATCTGCTGCGTGGCTGATTTCCAACTAATGGAGAGGATAATGGCTGTCTTGCTCTCTGAAAGACTTTGATTTTGATGGAGCACCTATCCAGCTGTTCCAAGACCTTTCTTGGATTACCTTAAGGAAAAGACGGCTGTTGCAACCTCCTCTGTCAGCTTTGCGCTCAGCACAAATACCCTACAGGTGGTCCTTTCCATTTGCCCTACAAGCCAGGAGGGATGGACGCTCTGCTGTTTTGCGAACTTTTGCGGATCTGCCAGAGTTTTGTGCTTCCTTGGATGTCCCTGTGCCCCGGATTCTGGACTGGGGACTGGTCCCTCCCCCCCCTCTCTTCCACCAAGCCGATCCATCCGGTCCATCCGGTTCTCCAGGAATGGTAGAGCTGCCCCCCTCCTCGGTGCCTCTGGCCTTGATGCCCATCCTCCCTGAAGACTGTGGCTGAGACTGTTGGACTCACATCTTGATCTCTCTTTTCCTGATTTTTCATTTTGTGATCTCTCCTGCTTTGGTTCATTTACTTCTGTCATAGTTTTTTGCAAGAGAGGTTATTACAGGACTGTCATCTGGCATGGCCTTTGGGCGGGACTCTAGTTTTGGTTCGTGGTCCCTTTGGTGCGTTCTTCCACCTTCCCCCCCCCCCCTGGGGCCATGGCCATGTGTTACAATGTTTGTTTGTACTTTTTGATCTTATCACCAGTTTTGGCCTCCTCTCTGGCTCCCATGCCAGTGGTTTGTTTTTGGTTATGTGTTCTTTGTACATGTCTCCACTTGTTCCTGTCTGTCTGTTCCTGTCTGTCTCTCTCCCGTCTTCTGTTTGGTTTGTCTTCTGGTCGCCTTGTTTCTTTCTCTTGTGCTCTTTCTTCCTAGGTCTAGCGGTGGTTTGTGGTAGTCTCCTGGTCATTATCTACATAAGCATTAATGTTATTTTGTTCAATGAATGTATCTAACCCTGTTTTAAAGCTGTTAATTGTTCCTGCTGTGACCAGTTCCTGAGGTAGACCGTTCCATAAATTCACAGTCCTCACGGTAAAGAAGGCGTGTCGCCCCTTTAGACTAAACCTTTTCTTCTCCAGACGGAAGGAGTGCCCCCTCGTCCTTTGGGGGGGTTTAACCTGGAACAGTTTTTCTCCACATTTTTTGTATAGGCCATTTATATACGTTTACCATATCCCCCCTTAAACGTCTCTTCTCAAGACTAAACAATTGTAACTTCTTTAATCGCTCCTCATAGCTAAGATGTTCCATGCCCCATATTAGTTTAGTCGCGCGTCTCTGCACCCTTTCCAAGTCCGCAGTGTCCCTTTTATGAACAGGCGACCAAAACTGAACAGCATATTCCAGGTAAGGCCGTACCAATGCTTTATAAAGGGGGAGTATTATGTCCCTGTCCGTTGAGTCCATGCCTCTTTTTATACATGACAATATCCTGCCGGCTTTGGAAGCAGCAGCCTGACATTGCATGCTATTCTGTAGTCTGTGATCTACAAGTACACCCAGATCCTTCTCTACCAGTGACTCTGCCAGTTTAATCCCCCCTAAGACATACGATGCATGCATGTTATTAGTACCCAGATGCATAACTTTACATTTATCCACATTGAACCTCATTTGCCAAGTGGATGCCCAGACACTTAGTCTATCCAAGTCATCTTGTAACTTATGCACATCCTCTATAGACTGTACCAAAGCTTGGTGTCATCTGCAAAGATAGAAAAGATAGAAACAGAGCTGTTAATACCATCCTCTATATCATTGATAAATAAATTAAACAACAGCGGGCCCAGTACTGAACCTTGGGGTACACCACTAATAACCGGGGACCAATCCGAGTAAGAATCATTGACCACCACTCTCTGGGTACGATCCATGAGCCAGTGTTCAATCCAGTTACAAACTAAAGTTTCCAAGCCCAAAGACCTTAACTTACCTGTCAGACATATGTGAGGGACAGTATCAAACGCTTTGGCAAAATCCAGAAACACTATATCCACAGCCATTCCTCTGTCAAGGCTTCTACTCACCTCTTCATAAAAGCAAATTAGATTGGTTTGACAACTTCTATCCTTAGTAAACCCATGCTGGCTATCACTTATAATACTATTATCCCCTATGTATTCCTGTATGTAATCCCTTATAAGTCCTTCAAACAATTTACCCACAATGCACGTTAGAGTTACCGGTCTATAATTGCCTGGCGAAGACCTAGAGCCCTTCTTGAAGATTGGTACCACAATAGTCTTGCGCCAGTCCCTTGGCACAATACCAGACACCAGAGAATCTCTAAATATCATGAACAAGGGTACAGATATTACTGAACTTACCTCTCTAAGAACTCTTGGGTGTAGACCATCCGGCCCTGGAGATTTGCTTACATTTACTTTACTTAACTTACCTTGTACCATCTCTACATTAAGCCAGTTCAGTACATTACATGATGTGTTACCAGCACTGACCTGGCCAATGTCAGCTCCTTTTTCCATTGTGTATACAGAACTAAAGAACCCATTCAGTAGCTCCGCCTTCTCTTGATCGCTCGTGACAACCTCCCTCCTACATGCTCTGTCCTTGGTTTTTTGTATTTATATATCTAAAAAAATATTTAGGATTAGTTTTGCTTTCTTTGGCCACCTGTTTCTCATTTTGAATTTTTGCTGTTTTTATTATATTTTTACAGATTTTATTAAGCTCCTTGTACTGTTTATATGATTTTATATGATACTGTTTGTACCGATTTGAATTTTTTGAAGGCTATTTTTTTGTTGTTTATTGCGCTTTTAACATCATTTGGCAGCCATGTAGGATTTAGTTTTAATCGTTTATATTTGTTCCCCTTTGGTATATATTTAGCTGTATAGTTATTTAGAGTTGATTTAAAGATGTCCCACTTACCTTCTGTATCAGTATTTGACAACACCTCCCCCCAGTCTATGTCCTGTAGTGCATCTCTCAGACCAGGGAAATTTGCCTTTTTAAAGTTATATGTTTTTGCCTTCCCCGTCTGTCTTTGTTTTCTACATTTTAAGTCAAAAGTAACTATATTGTGGTCGCTATTACCAAGGTTTTCCCGCACAGTTACATTACCAACCAGCTCTGTGTTGTTGGAAATGATCAGATCCAAAAAGGCATCACTTCTTGTTGGGTCCTCCACAAACTGGCCCATAAAATTATCCTGCAATAAATTTAGGAATTTTCTCCCCTTTGTAGTTTTAGCCAGCCCCCGGCCCCAATCTATATCTGAATAGTTAAAATCTCCCAGGCGGCCCTCTCTATTTGTTTATACAGCCGACCTTCTATCTCTTCAGTGATATTAGGGGGTCTGTAGATTACACCAAATATTATTTTTTCAGTATTTCCCTCCTTTTTCCCTCTACCCACAGTGATTCCACATCCTCAGAATCATCACACACTATGGCATCGTTCACACTGACTTTCATACCACTTCTTACATACAGACAGACTCCACCACCTTTTCTGTTCATTCTATCCTTGCGAAACAATGTAAACCCCTGCAGATTAACAGCCCAGTCATGCGAGGAGTCCAGCCATGTCTCAGTGACCCCAACTATATCAATATGTTCCTCCAGTATCAAGGCCTAAAGCTCCCCCATTTTATTTGCTAGGCTTCTGGCATTTGTGAACATACACTTTACATTTCCATTAAGTTTTACACACATTGTTAGGAGGAGACGTTAACCTGGTCTTCTCGCCCTCTGTTGATCGCCACTCTCTAACTGGCTCCCTGCCGCCCCCACCTCAGCTGCGCTTCTCTACACTTTTTAGGCAGCTGGTTCGCTCTACTGCGCTTTTTGACCTTTGGCGTATTAATCACCCCTCGGACCATTCTTTTTCTTTTTACTCCCATCCCCACAAATTGCATACCCGCATTGATTATTATTTTGGCAATCTCCCGTTGGTGCGCATGCTCCCCTCTGCTTCTATGGAACCTATCTCCTGGTCTGACCATAGCCCTGTCCTAGTTTCTTTTTCTCCGCTGGCTATGGCGCCTCAATGACTTGTTGCTCAAATCCCCTCTTCCCTGCACTCGATCATGGCTAGCATTGCAGAATATTTTGTGGTCACTAAGCAAGGATGCCCGTTGTCCCCCTTGATCTTTGCTCTTTGCATAGAGCCGCTGGCTGCTCTGATCCGGAGGGACACGGACATCTCCGGTATAGCTTTACAAGATAGGGTTTTCAAAATCTGCCTCTTTGCTGATGATTAGAGATGAGCAAATCGAACTTGACGAACCCGAATTCGTTACGAATTTCATGAAAAATTCGATTCGCTACAAATATCACCGCAATTCTATCGCACGAATCGCTTCATTAAACTCCATTTTACAGCGTTCCAGGCAATTGTAGAGCTAAGATGGCGGATCCACATGTGAGTACAGGGAGCGCGGGAAACAGCGGCGGGAATGAAGGTAGGCGGGCTGACCCAGAACCACATGTGAGATGCACCCTATCAGTGTTCACTGACCCCTGTGATGTCACAGCCCCTATATAATAGGCGGCCATCTTGTCTCACTTCATTTCATCTATGCACTCAGATGGAGAGGACGGGACTGTGTGTGTGTGTGAATAGCTCATACCACAGCGTTACACAACAACTGCTAGTCACATCAGCATTAGGGAAAGGCAGGAGTGCAGAGTGCTGTGCTGTTACTCTGAGAAGAATCATTGATAGCTAAACCTCCTATTCACGTTATTGAGCATTGCAGCAGAGAGGGGCAGATAGCTGTCAGCTGCCTCATACAGATCTCAAAGCTGCCTGAACTTTCTAAAGCATCTCATCTCCTCATTTTTCAGCTCTATTGAGTTTTCTTTTCTCCACAAATCCTCTGCTGCTCAAAATTGTGTGACAGAGTGCAATTTAGGGTTTAATCCCTGGATTTTTTTTTTGGTGGTGCTGCACTGTTGGGTCCTGCTGCTGTTCAGAAATAAGTCATATTAGTGTGGACTTTAGTGCCTTTTTACCATTTTTCACCTGTTACTCTGTCTCTGTGCTAAATTCAGTGTTATAATTCAGTGTTATACACCTGCCGGTGTATTAAAGAAACATTTTTTTACAAGCACTGTCTCTGTGCTAAATTAAGTATTATACCACACATGCCGGTGTATTAAAGAAAAAAAAGTTTTTCCTCAGTAAAAATACGCTTAACAGTGGCCTTATCATTGCAAAGGGCCTACATACAAGCAAATAGCGTACCATATACTACCTTTTTTTCAGTCTCTGTGCTAAATTCAGTGTTATACCACACGTTATACATCTGCCGGTGTATTAAAGAAAAAAAAGTTTTTCCTGAGTACAAATACGCTTTTTCAGTGACATTATCATTGCAAAGGGCCTACATACAAGCAAATAGCGTACCATATACCACCTTTTTTTTCTGTCTCTGTGCTAAATTCAGTGTTATACCACACGTTATACACCTGCTGGTGTATTAAAGAATTTTTTTTTTCCTGAGTACAAATACGCTTTTTCAGTGGCATTATCATTGCAAAGGGCCTAAATACAAGCAAATAGCGTACCATATACCGTATTTTTCGCCGTATAAGATGCACTTTTTCTTCCCCAAAACTGGGGGAAAAAAGTTGGTGCGTCTTATACGGCAAATACACCCCTATCGCGGCGGTCCCTGCGGCCATCAACGGCCGGGACCCGCGGCTAATACAGGACATCACCGATCGCGGTGATGCCCTGTATTAACCCTTCAGACGCGGCGATCAAAGCTGACCGCCGCGTCTGAAGGGAAAGTGACACTAACCCGGCTGTTCAGTCGGGCTGTTCGGGACCGCCGCAATTTCACTGCGGCGGTCCCGAACAGCCCGACTGAATAGCCGGATTAGTGCTTACAGGACACCGGGGGGGACCTTACCTGCCTCCTCGGTGTCTTCTCCGTTCAGGGATCCCCTGTATGCCGGCGCTCTCCTTCCTCGTCATCACGTCGTCGCGTACGTGCGTCGGCGTGCGTAACGACGTGATGGCGACGACGGAGAGCGAGGATACCCGGCCGGCAGCAGAGACGTTCCAGAGCGACGGGGACACGGTGACAGCGATGGAGCGATATCCAGGGCAGCGGTGACGGGTCCGGAGCGGCGGGGACACGTGAGTATTACCTCCTCCTGCAGTGGTCTTCAATCTGCGGACCTCCAGATGTTGCAAAACTACAACTCCCAGCATGCCCGGACAGCCGTTGGCTGTCCGGGCATGCTGGGAGTTGTAGTTTTGCAACATCTGGAGGTCCGCAGGTTGAAGACCACTATTGGGTTCAAAATCTTTATTTTTTTAGATTTTGCCCCTAAAAATTAGGTGCGTCTTATACGCCGGTGCGTCCTATAGGACGAAAAATACGGTACTACCTTTTTTTCTGTCTCTGTGCTAAATTCAGTGTTATACCACATGTTATATACCTGCCGGTTTATTAAAGAAAAAAAAGTTTTTCCTGAGTACAAATACGCTTTTTCAGTGGCATTATCATTGCAAAGGGCCTACATACAAGCAAATAGCGTACCATATACCACCTTTTTTTCTATCTCTGTGCTAAATTCAGTGTTATGCCACACGTTATATACCTGCCGGTGTATTAAAGAAAAAAAAGGTTTTCCTGCGTAAAAATACGCTTTTTCAGTGGCAAAGGGCCAAAATTCAAGCAAATAGTGTACCATATACCACCTTTTTTTTCTGTCTCTGTGCTAAATTAAGTGTTATACCACATGTTATACACCTGCCGGTCTATTAAAGAAAAAAAAGTTTTTCCTGCATACAAATACGCTTAACAGTGCGCTCATCATTGCAAAGGGCATACATACAACCAAGTAGTGTACTATTTAGTACCTGTATTTCTGTCTTGGTGCTAAATTCAGTGCTATTCCACACATTGGCTGGTGTATACAACAAAAAAATTGTTTTTTTCTGCGTATAAATACGCTTAACAGTGCGCTCATCATTGCAAAGGGCATACATACAACAAAAGAGTGTCCTATTTAGTAACTGTTATTCTGTCTAGGACCTATATACTTTGAAAGGACAGCCGTAAGTAATCGCCTGCTGCTGTTCTATACCCTCATAAACACACTAAGTATGTCAGGCAGGGAAGTGCCAGGACGTGCACAGAGGCAGAGGCCTACATAGGTCAGGCAGAGTTGGCAGCAGACTTGGGGCGAGTGGCAGCAGGAGTCGCAGTAATAGGCCTGAGCTCCTGTTAACACCCAGCGGTCGTGTCGTCGACCCATCTCCTCGTCAATTGGTTTGCACACTCACCCCCATCATCACAAGCGACATCTGGCAACCCCAGTCAAGAGTCGGTGGGTTCCTCAGATACAACCCTCAGTTGGCATGGCCCGGGAGCAGTCCCTGTAATCCCATTGCCTTTGTCCTATGCTGTTCCCTATCCCAAAGAAGTATCTCATGCTTTGGGTTCAGCTCCACTATTTAGCGAGGACGAGGTAATAGAGGACAGTCAGCATCTAATGGGCAGCCAAGAATGTGAGGAGACATGCGTCCCTTGCTCCGCAAGGCGGCCAAGTAGTGATGCGGAGAGTGACGTGGGAGGCGGTGTTTCAATTGCTCAGGGTCCTGAGGCAGACACTGTTGTGGAGGACATCAGTGACATGCACACATCTTTTGATGATGATGAAGCCGATCACAATTGGGAGCCGGGTGCAGAAGCCGGGGCTTCATCATCATCAGGAGAAGAGATTTGCTCTTTGTCTATGAGGCAGCAAGGCGGTAGCATGGTTGGCAATCAGCGTGATGGTGGCAGTAGTGGAAATTCAGGAGCCAAACATGCCAGGGGGAGACCACCTGCTTCACGGCAAGCTACCATTCAGGGAGGTAGTGGAACAGGGGTTCCTGGAGACGGCGCCAATAGCAGTGAAATAGTGCGAACTACGGGTGGGAAAATCAGCTACTCTGCGATGTGATTGTTCTTCATAAAGAATCCAGAGGACCTTAGCGTAGTCACATGCAAAATCTGTGGGCAGAAAGTGAAGCGTGGCCAGGGTCCCAATTTCGGCACCACGGCCCTGCGTCAACACATGATTCGCCACCATAAAGCGGCCTGGGATAACCGTGGCTCCGAGGTAGTGGTCCAGCCTGCCGCATCACCCAGTGGCCATCTGCTCCCTCCGTCATCCAGCCAAGGCTCCACCACCTCAGCCAAAGGGAGCATTGTGTCAAACCATCCTTCTTGCGCTCCTGCTTCCTCCGCTCATAGTCAGACATTCCGCCAACAATCGATCGGCGGCGAAGCCATGTCCAAGAGACAACAGTATGCGCCCACTCATCCAACGGCGCAGAAGTTGAATGTGCTCCTGTCCAAGTTGCTGGTGTTGCAGTCCCTCCCTTTCCAACTGGTGGACTCTGCAGCTTTCAGGGAATTGATGGCTTGTGCCGAGCCGAGGTGGAGAGTCCCAAGCCTTCATTTCTTTGCGAAGAAGGCAGTACCAGCCCTGCATAAGTTTGTACAAGAGAAGGTGAGCCAGCCCTTGAGCCTGTCAGTGTGTTCAAAAGTGCACGGCAGCACCGACGTGTGGAGCTGTAACTACGGGCAGGGACAATACATGTCTTTTACGGCCCACTGGCTAAATGTTGTTCCTGCACAGCCACAGCAGCAACTTGGACAGGTCACACCGCTTCCTCATCCATGCTCTCGCTCCCAGGCAGTTGGTCCTTTTACAGTGTGCGCCTCCTCCTCCTCCCCCGTGTCCTCGGCCTCCACTGCACATCCAAATCTCGGTGGCCCTTCATCGTACCATGTGTGTAGATCACAGACCGCAGTCCTTCACATGGTTTGCCTTGGCAAACAGAGTCACACAGGGGAGGAACTGCTGAAGTTCATTAGGGAAGAAATCCGAGTATGGCTTACTCCACGAAATCTGGAAATGGGAACCATGGTGACCGACAATGGGAAGAACATTGTGGCCGCACTGCGACAAGGAAGTGTGAACCATTCGCCCTGCATGGCACACGTGTTGAATCTGGTTGTCAAGAAGTTCATCAAGTCTTCACCCCATTTGCAAGAGGTCCTGACAATGGCAAGGAAACTGTGCATGCACTTCAGCCACTCGTACACCGCCAAGCACACTTTGCTTGAGCTGCAGTATCAGAATGGTATCCCACAACATAGTCTCATTTGTGACGTTGCCACACGTTGGAATTCCACCCTCCATATGTTGGACAGACTATACGAACAAAGAAAAGCCATCACAGATTTTTTGATGATACAAGCAGATAGGAGTACTCCCCTGTGTAACTTCAATGTGAACGAGTGGCAGCTCATACGTGACACCTGTCGTTTGCTGAGGCCCTTTGAGGAAGCCACATTTTTTGTTAGTCGCTCGAATTACGCCATGAATGACGTAATTCCACTCCTACATTTACTCTAAAAAATGATTGAAAACATGGCTGGTCATGGCAATGGAGATGTTGCGTCTACATCAGTAGGCTACATGAGTCCTGTGGGGGATGAACTGGAGGAGGATGATGAGGGGCAGAGCGGAGCACAGTTTACGGTGGATGAGATGGCCGGTGTTTCTGGTCATTGGACAGGAGGGGAGGAGCAGGAGCAGCCAGAGGAGCTGGAGGGTTATTACGAGGGAGGCGAGACAGAGGACCCAGACACACTGTGGCAGTATGCAGTGGAGATGGAGGCAGGTAGTCCCAGTGAGTCACTGTCACAAATGGCACGATGCATGCCGAGTTGCTTGCGTAGTGACCCCCGAATTGTCAAAATTCGTCAGCGCGATGACTTCTGGATCTCCACCTTATTAGACCCTCGCTACCGGCCCAGAATGGGGGCCTTTTTTACACCCACTGAGAGGGAGGACAAACTGACCTACTTCAGGGAGCTTCTACGTAGTCTGTTGGCCGATGCCTATCGGCCACATGGTCCATCCACTCGCAGGTCTGACTCGGGGGGCCCTCTGTGCTCACCTTCCACTGCCACAGCTGCTGAGGAGGGGAGGTGTGGCAGGAGCAGTACCGGCTCAATCAGCAGCAGCTTGAGTCTACAGTCGCTGATGAGTAGCTTCCTTCAGCCACATAGTGAAGCTACTCATCAGCAGCAGGTGGACATGGAGCAGGACCTGAACCAGCAGGTGATGGCTTACCTCGACATGACCCTGCCAACAACCGTTGAAGATCCACTGGACTTTTGGGCAGCCAAACTCGATTTATGGCCGCAACTAGCAGAGTTTGCCCTGGAAAAGCTGTCCTGCCCGGCCAGTAGTGTGCCATCAGAGCGGGTGTTTAGTGCGGCCGGGGCCATAGTCACCCCAAGGCGAACTCGTCTGTCCACTAAAAATGTGTAGAGACTGACGTTTGTCAAGATGAATAAGGGATGGATCAGCCAGGATTTCCAGCCACCAATGACAGATGGGTCTGAGTAGATTGACCATGCTCCTACAACAAAATTGTCTCTATTGTGGTTGGTTATGAAACCCTCTGGGGCAGACCTGGGGATTGTACGGCTCGCTTGACACATACGGCCCTTTGATTTGCTCTGACCGGCCCGCGCTGATTGGGGGACAACTATGCTGCTTAATCTGGGGGACATCTATGCTGCCTAATCTGGGGGTCAAGTATGCTCCTAATCTGGGTGACATCTATGCTCCTAATATGGGGAAAACTGAAGCTTCTGGCTTTGGGCCTATAATTTTTAGAAGTTTACCAGTAGCTAAATACATGCTTAATGCAAATGTAAACATTGATCTTTAAATGTAAGGGGTTATAAAAACCTCTTGGGTACTGCAAATGCATGCTCCAGACTCATTCTGTGTCTTTCAGGAACTACTTGCCTCCCTGGTGCCTCTGGCCTTGAGCCTTAAATTTTTGGATGTTTAGCAGTAGCTAAATACATGCTTAATGCAAATTTCAACAATGAACGTTAAATTCTCGGCGCTCTGCCAGGGCCTTCTTCTACCCCGCCTGGGCCGATCCGAGGACCTCACTAACCAACTCACTAACTAATCCAATCGCTTATAGCGACGGGCGGTGTGTACAAAGGGCAGGGACTTAATAAACGCCAGTTTATGACCCTCACTTACTGGTAATTCCTCGTTTTAAGATTAAATAATTGCAATCACAGATCCCTATCACGAACTGGTTTCAGCGTGCAACACGCACCTGTCATTGAAAGATAGAGAGACGCTAATCCGTTCAGTGGAGCGCTAGTGCGGCCCAGGACATCTGAGGCCATAACACACCTGTTATTGCTCGATCTCGCAATTGATCGGGCAAGGTAAGGTTTATTAAAGCCTCTTGGGTACTGCTGAGTCCTACTCCTGACTGCTCCTGGTGCAATGTATGGGGTAATTAAACACTCTTGGGTAGTGTTATTGTTAAATTTACTGGTAATTTTATCAGTAATAAAATTTAATTTTGCAGAATGCTAACCGTTACACAACGGAACGCTTGTTGCGTGTGATTTTTTTAATGAAAAAAAAAAATAGATGGAGAGGGATTAACTCTTCTTAATCATTTTTGGCGAATAGAATCCTTTTGCCATCTGATTTTTTGGAGACAGATGCACTTACACACATGTAATAATTTTTTTAACCAAATTTCAAACATTGCGTGGTTTATTACTTTTGAGAAGAATGTCTTTGGGTGGTCCACCGTCCTGTATATGCGCTTGTTTTAACAATAAGGTATTTTGTCAGACAATTTCGGAAAAAAATTGCGGTTTTTTTGGGGTGGATTGTGAAGCTCGGGTGACTGGTGTGTAGTGTGTACTTGTGCATCAGTCAACTCCAGTCTGTGTCCGTTAGGCAATATATGGGTTACTGAGGCAGCAGAGGTGGGGCCTTGGTCTTGGAATTTCAATTATTTAAAAAAATTGAACATATTGTGTGGTTTATTATATTATAGAAGAATGTATTTGGGTGCTGTATATGCGCTTATTTTAACAAAAAGGTATTTTGTCAGACAATTTCAAAAAAAATTGTGTTTTTTGGGGATGGATTGTGAAGCCCGGTTGTGTACTCGTGCATCAGCCAACTCCAGGCTGTGTTTTTCAGGCAATCTATGGGTTACTGATTTCAGCTGAGGTGGGGCCTGGGTCTAGGAATTTCAATTTTTTTTTAAAAAATTCAACAATTGTGTGGTTCATTATTTTTGAGAAGAAAGTCTTTGGGTGGTCCACTGTCCGGCCTTATAGAGTCTTCTGAAATATTGACAAAAATTTCTCATTGTGTTGATTTTGGAGGGGGGATTGTGAAGCCCTGGTGTGTACTAGTGCATCAGCCAACTCCAGGCTGTGTCCTACAGGCAATATATGGGTTCCTGATGCCACAGAGGTGGCGTCTGGTTCTGGAAATTTCAAATTTTTGAATAGCGGGTGCTACCAATGAGAAATCTTTGTCAAAAATTTCATATATTGTGTGTTTTTTTTGTGGGGGGGGGGGGGATTGTGAAGCCCTGGTGTGCCCTAGTGCATCAGCCAACTCCACGCATACTACGAATACTACCATCACGATCCCCCAATGGAGGGTTATCTGGGACAGGGCCTCCCGAGCTTCTATTTGTACGGCCTACAAAGAGACACAATTTAAGATGCTGATGGGTTGGTACCACACTCCTGTTTTGCTGAATAAACTGAACCCTGTTATTCCCCCGCAGTGTTGGAAATGTGGTGTGGGGCTGGGAGATATCGTTCATATATTCTGGACCAGTCCACTGATTGTTCTCTTCTGGCTGATGGTTCAGCGTCTGATCCGCCAGGTACTGGGAGTTTTGGTCCCCCTGGACCCTTTAATTTTTTTTATTACACTTGTCCACTAAATCCTTGACTAAACGACCGCTTAAGTTGTTCCTACACATGTTTCTGGCGGCCAAGACTCTCATAGCTAAACATTGGAAGCAGACTACTCCTCCGTCTGAGGGGGAATGGTTAGCTAGGGTGAGGGAGATCTGATCGTTGGAGTCACTCACTGCCTTCTTAAATAATACGGTACCGCAGTTTCTTGTGGTGTGGGACCCATGGGATAGATTCATGGATAGGCAACCACCTTTACTTCTTCTTCCTAGGCTTTACTTATTTTTTCTCCTCTCTCTTTTTCTCTTGTTTATGTGTTCCCTATTTTACCCCCCCTCCCCCTTTTTTCCTGATGTGCATTTTTTGTTTGTTACCTCTTTTCTCCCTCCCTCCCCCCCTTCCCTTCCTTTCCCTCCTTCCTTCCTTCCTCATTTGCACCCTGCTGGATCTGGTTTAGACGTCTGTCTAGTCTTATCTGCTTGATTGGCGAACTTTTGACTTTATATATTGATTTGATTTATTCTGTCTCTTTGATACACTGGGGGTTGTTCCCCAATATGTGGACTTTTGTTGTCTTATTTTGTTGTGAAAAAAAAAAATAAAAAATTTACAGTAAAAAATGAAAAAATAAATAAAGAGAGAGACCAGAGTTATAGGGGAATAGTTATCTAACCATGTGAAACAGTGGAGCTGATGCCCATAATAACCAACCAGATTCCAGATTTCATTTTTCAGAGGCCTTTTTAAAAATAAATGCAGCAATCTGATTGGTTGCTATGGGCAACTGCTCCACTGATCCTATACACAAGATTTGATAAATGTCCACCATAGGCTGCTTTCTTGTAAATATAGCACCACATTAGTTGTATGTAGTGTTCCAGCTAAGCCCCACTCACTGTAATCATGGATACCTGGTAATGTTAAACAAAGTTTATTCCCAAAATGCAACGCGTTTCACGTTTGGCGCTTCATACCTGGTATCCGTGGCCTCTGAGCACCCAAAGTATTCCACTCTCACTTGGAGGTTGCAATTAAAATATACCCCCATATTGTTTTATATATTTCACAGTGCATAACTACATATATGCCCTAGTGGTAACTACATATCTATTTGAAATGCCGCCAAAGCCCGACGTAAGAAGATCTGGTGGGACAGTGAATGAGCATACAAATACTTCCAGAATGGAGAAATACTTGAAATCTCCCCTTGATACAATAAAGATTCGAACTCAAAAACAGACAGCACATGAGACCACTGCCTATGGGTCTAGGTTTACTGTATTGCAGAACGAGGAAATGGAGGAGGGGGGAGAAAGTGGTCAAACAAATGCATAGGTCCTTGAAACAATACTAAAAGGAGCGGAAAAATGTAATCAATCTCTTACGGAATTAACCTCAAAAGTCGGCTCGCTCAGTAGTGATGTGTCTATTATCAGGGAGGACACGAACAAAATCAAGGATAGAGTCAAACAAATTGAAAAAGCAGTCCCCCGCATGGAGAAAGAAATAGGAGAGCTAAGAAAAGATTGGGAGGCTATTAAGTTCGATAATAAATGGTTAAAAGATAAAGTCTCAGACCTGGAGGACAGATCTAGGCGATGTAATTTGAGGGTTGTTGGCCTCCCTGAAGGAGAGGAGACTGACAAACCCACAGTATTTGCTGAGAAATGGCTGAAAGAACTGGTTGATCCTCAGTCTCTGACAACACTATTTCATGGGGAAAGAGCTCACAGGATCCCTAGTAAAAGTCCCCCAGTAGGCTCGCGACCTAGAACATTACTGCTGAAGTTGCTGTGTTCACAGGATAGAGATGTAATCTTAAAAACATCCAGAGAAAGGGGCGAAATCCAGTATGGTAGCTCTAAAGTGTACATTTTTTTCGGACTTTTCAAGGGACACGATACATAAAAGAATGTCATTTAACACGGTGAAGAAGAGACTGCATGCAGCAGGAATCAGATTCTCACTCCTCTTCCTGGCCAAACATAGGATTGTGTTTAATGATCAAGTATATTTCTTTGGCTCAGAGGGGGAAGCGCATAAATGGTTGGAGGAGAAGGGGATATTGTAATTCTGGTTTATTAAGTGATGGCCAGGGGGGAAGGGGGAGTGGACAGGAGTTAAGTGTAGAATAGAGTTCCGCGTAATAGATGCAGATCATGATGCAGGATGGGGGGATTGGTGGTGGGTGGGTTGGGAGGGCTGGGGGGTTTAGGAAGGGAAAGGGGTTAAGACAGGAAGGGAGGATCGATTGCCAGCTGGGTTGTGCCTTAGAGATTTAGGTTGGAAACAACAGTCTGATGGATAAAAAAAGGAAAATTATAATATGGAATATTAGAGGTGTGAAGAACAGATCTAAAAGGGTGGCTGTCTTTGATAGACTAAAAAAATACTTACCTGCTATAATATGTTTATTAGAAACGCATGTGACCAGTGACTCCCTAGGGATACTTAAACGGGGATGGGCAAAGGAAACCTACCACTCAACATTCTCAGAGTATTCATCGGGAGTCACTGTGTACATTCATAAAACAGTTGATATACATGTTATCCATTCACAGTCGGACCATAGGGGTAGGTTTATATTTTTGTACGCTAATTGGGGTGGCAGGTTAACTATTCTTGCATTTGTATATATATTCCTCCCCCTTTCTCAGTGGAAACCCTCCAAGCTCTGGCTTTTTTTTTTTTATAGCAGATAAGGAATATCAAGACCTCTTCCTTTTTGGAGATATTAACTGTGTAATGAATAATGTACTGGATTGGCAGGGAAAGGACAGGGGGAATGGAGAAACTCCCTTATATAGACGGTGTAAAGAAATGTCCTGGGAGGATGCATGACGCACTATGTATCCAAATACTAAATGCTTCTCATGTTTCAATGCTACCCATAAAACAGCTTCACGTATAGATCATGTAATTACTAATAGCTCAGCACTGGTGCTGATTCATAAAATCTTGTACGAACCCCGCTGTATCTCAGACCATGCTATGGTTATCTGTCATATTAAAAAACAGGAGGTAAGGATGGGGATCAGGAGCATGTATATAAACCCGCACTGGCTAAAAATTGATGATATAACTAAGGGACTGGAGAAAGAAATTAGGGAATTCTGGGATATAAATGCTGGGTCCACTTGTACATTGATGGTATGGGACACCCTTAAAGCATTCCTTAGGGGACTCCTAATAGGAATTATTGCTAGGTTAAAAAAAAAACTAAGGAAGAAGAGAGAGTGTTGGTGGAAGAAATAAAAAGCGCAGAAATGCATTATATCAATGATCCAAGCATTGAAAACTGGAATATAGTGTATGGGAAACAGGAGAAACATAAAGAGGTGCTCCTAGAAAAAGCCTGACACTCTATCTTCTTCAGGAACCAAAGGAAATACACAGAAACAGGTAAACCTAAGAGTGTTTATGAATATTATCAATCAGAAGGAGGGGAAAAGGATTTCAATATTAAAAGATAAAGAAGGGAAGGAAGTTAGGGATCAGGAAGGTCTAACCCAGATAGCTATGCAGTTTTTTCAGGAGCTATTCACTAATGAAAGTGATAGAAGTGAGGAAGAAACAGAGCTGTTTCTTGATCGGATTAAATTGCCTAAAATTAGCAACATAGAAAGAAGTGAATTAGAAAAAAATATTACCTTAGAAGAAATAGAAAAAGCTCTGGATTCTTTCCCCAACAACTCGGCCCCGGGCTCGGATGGGTTAGTTTTTGACATATATAAGAAATTCAGGGATACACTACTGCTTTGCCTAAATACTGTATTTAATGAATCCTTAAGAAAAGGGGAGCTATCCCCGTCGATGGCAAAAGCCATTATAATTCTAATTCCAAAAAAGGACAAGGGAAGTAAGGAAATGGATGCACTCAGACCTATATCTCTGCTAAACACTGATCAAAAGATTTTGGCAAAAATATGGGCAATGCGCTTACAGGATGTAATTGAACAATTGAATGGTCCAGAACAAAAGGGCTTCATCTCAGGGAGAAACATTTACAATAATATCAGACGCTTATTTATAAATATGCAAGTAGCCGGAGATGCGGAGCCCAATTCCATCCTGTTACTGGATGCACAGAAATCGTTTGACAGGGTGGAATGGGGATTCCTTTTTAGCATAGTAAAACGTATGAATCTCGGTGATCTGTTCTTGAAGGGTCTTAAAACATTATATAACTCTCCTAGTGCAAGGATAAATATAAATAATGTAATCTCTCAAAATTCTATTACTCTACAAAGAGGGACGAGGCAGGGGTGTCCCCTCTCTCCCCTCTTATTCTTTATTTTTATAGAGCCTCTTGGTCAAATAATAAGAGTAACAGAAGAATTTGAAGGATTCGGTGTAAATGGGGAAAAAAGAAAAAATCTTGCTCTATGCTCTATTTATTACGGACCCAGTTAAGAAAGTCTCAAAAGTCATGGAGACACTTACGGAATATGGAAGCTACTCAGGCTTCAAGATTAATTGGAAGAAATCAGGTCTTATGATGTTAACAGGGGAACGACAGCCGGTACCAGGGGAAATTTATGTTCTGCAAGAAACGGAAGCACTGGAATATCTTGGCGTAAAAATATTGAGGACTTTGCGGGTCTAAATATTGTTCCATTGGCTCAAAAAATGTTAAATAAAAATATTTTAAATTCAAGTATGGTGGAGACTAAGGATGAACATTGCTGAAAGAATCTTATTGATTAAAACTCAGGTTCAGCTGCACAGGGGCCCAGCGTGTGAGGGGGCCCGCCCTCACACGCTGGGCCGGTCCTACCATCGGACCCAGTGCACAGGGCCACCATCAGGGGGTAAACCCATACACTTGTATGGGGCCCGGAGCTTCAGGGAGGCCCGGACGTCCCTGTACTTTTTTTTTCCGGCTAGTCAGTGAGTGACTGCGACTGTCACTCACTGACTCCTGGCTGGGTACCTGTCAGAACTATGACCGGGCCTCATAGTCTGGGGGGCCCGCAGGACTATGAGGCCCGCTCTTTCTAGGGCGCAGGCCCCTTAAGAAGTACGGCAGGGCCGGACAGGCCAGGGGCTGATGGGAGTCGACGTGCCCCGCGCAGGCACGCAAGTCTACTCCTGTCACCTGACCTGTCCCAGCGCGATCTCCAGTCGATGATGATGATGATCTTCCCGACGGATCCTCCCCATGCAGTGACACTCTGACAGGAGCAGCAGCTGCACCGAACCCCGGCAGGGTGAGTGAACGGGGGGGGGGGGGGGGTTGGATGGGGGCTATGTTGTTTGCAGACTACAATGGTGATGAGAGGTGCAGGGGAACTGGTGCTTGGGGTGTTATAGGGGTGATGAGAGGGGGGGTTATGGGGGTGATGAGAGGTGCAGGGGGGTGATGAGAGGGGGGTTATGGGGTGATGAGAGATGCAGGGGGGTTATGGGGGTGATGAGAGATGCAGGGGGGTTATGGGGGTGATGAGAGATGCAGGGGGGTTATGGGGGTGATGAGAGATGCAGGGGGGTTATGGGGGTGATGAGAGGGGGGTTATGGGGGTGATGAGAGATGCAGGGGGGGTTATGGGAGTGATGAGAGATGCAGGGGGGGTTATGGGAGTGATGAGAGATGCAGGGGGGTTATGGGGGTGATGAGAGATGCAGGGGGGTTATGGGAGTGATGAGAGGTGCAGGGGGTGTTATGGGGGTGATGAGAGGTGCAGGGGGTGTTATGGGGGTGATGAGGGGGGGGGGTGTTATGGGGTGATGAGAGGTGCAGGGGGGTATGGGGGTGATAAGAGGTGCAGGAGGGTGTTATGGGGGTGAAGAGAGGTGCAGGGGGGTGTTATGGGGGTGGTGAGAGATGCAGGGGGGGTTATAGTAGTGATGAGGAGAGGTGCAGGGGGATTATAGTAGTGATGAGGAGAGGTGTGGGGCGGTTATAGTAGTGATGAGGAGAGGTGTGGGGGGTTATAGTAGTGATGAGGAGAGGTGCGGGGGGTTATAGTAGTGATGAGGAGAGGTGCGGGGGTTATAGTAGTGATGAGGAGAGGTGTGGGGGGGTTATAGTAGTGATGAGGAGAGGTGCGGGGGGTTATAATAGTGATGAGGAGAGGTGCGGGGGGGTTATAGTAGTGATGAGGAGAGGTGTGGGGGGGTTATAGTAGTGATGAGAGGTGCCTGGGGGGGGGTTATAGTAGTGATGAGGAGAGGTGCGGGGGGGTTATAGTAGTGATGAGGAGAGGTGTGGGGGGTTATAGTAGTGAAGAGGAGAGGTGCAGGGGGTTATAGTAGCGATGAGGAGAGGTGCGGGGGTGGTTATAGTAGTGTTGAGGAGAGGTTTGGCAGGGGTTATGGGGGTGATGAGGAATGATGAGGACACAGAGGATAAGAGGTATTATATTTAGTAGGTACAGTGTGTGGCAGTATTATATTCAGGGTACAGTGTGTGGCAGTATTATATTCAGGGTACAGTGTGTGGCAGGATTATATTCAGGGTACAGTGTGTGGCAGTATTATATTCAGGGTACAGTGTGTGGCAGGATTATATTCAGGGTACAGTGTGGGGCAGTATTTTATTTAGGTTACACTTTCTGGCAAGGTTATAATGATTATTGTCTTCATGCAGAGGATGAGGATCTGCTGACAAAGTGAGGAGCCAATGATGTCCGGATGTCAGACTCTGCAGAGAAGATGGAGCTGGAGGAAGACCTGGTCTCTGGACGAGATGAAGAAGAAAAGATTACAGAGAAGATATCACTTAAGTCAGAAGACGTCACTCAGGTCACTGACATCATTGTGTGTTCTTATGACTGTCCCATCAGAGCTGTAGTCACTTGTAAGTTCTGCAGTGATGATGGGTAAAACTGTGTCCAATCTGTGTCTCTTCAGCTGTTACAAAACTACAACTCCCATTGCCAGAGGCTCTTCAGACATGATGGGAGTTTTAGCTTTCCAACAGCTGGAGAACCACTTCAACCAAGGTGATCGGTGGGGGTCTCAGGCCTTGAGTTGTGTAAGGGGCCCCGAAATTTCTGATGGCAGCCCTGCCAATGCACATATGACAGGGAAACCAGTCTTGCCCAGTCACTAATCTGCTACTTACATCTGCCCATGGGGACTTCCTGGCTGAGGTGCGTGCGGTGAGTGACGTCATCGCAAGCACCTGGACGCTGACGTCCAGAGCAGAGCGTTCGATAACGTCACTTATAGCGCGCACCTCTGCCAGGAAGTCCTCTCAGGCAGATGTAAGTAGTGCAGGCAAGGTAAGAGTGTGTGGGTGAGTGAGAGTGTGTGTGTGTGTTTGTTTGTTGGGGTTATCCTACACTACCTTATGTGGGGAATCTATGCTACCTAATGTGGGGAATATATGCTATGCTACCTAATGTGGGGAATATATGCTACGCTACCTAATGTGGGGAAATTATGCAATGCTACCTAATGTGGGGAATATATGCTACATAATGTGAGGAAACTATGCTACCTAATGTGGGGGAACTGCTGCCTACCTAATGCAGATTAATGTGAGTTGCAGTGCAATTTTATGGCATATTACTTTTTTTTTGGGGGGGGGGGGGGGCAGGCACATTGTTTGCACAGGGGCCCTCTGTTGTCTGTGTCCGCCCCTGTTAAAACTATTATATTTCCAATGGCTCTACATATTTTAAGAGCAGCACCAATATGGCTTAGCGAACACTGGTTTAAACAGATTCAGGGTGAGATTAGTAGGTTTTTGTGGGATAAGAAACAGGCTCGCATTAAGTATAATAGGTGAAGGCGGGTTTGGAGTACCAAACCTACAATTTTATTATATTGCAGCACAAATTGAATTTTTAGGTAAAGAAGAAGAAATTGAGAATTTTTTTTTCTAAATGTGGGGCCACGGGTGGATCTCCAATAGAGGTACTGGAGGATGGTAGGTATAAGTGTGGGGGAAGCACAGGGATGTACACGTTTAAAATGTTTATAAAAGTTTGGAAATATCTTAGACGGGTATTGAGAATAAATGGAAGTTTAAGATATACACATATCTGGAAAAACTATTATTTTCCAGAAATAATGAAACTGCAGGGGTATATAGACTGGGAAAAAAGGGGAATCACGAGAGTATATCAATTAGTAGAGGGGGAAAAAAATCAAAGATTGGAAGACACTTAGGGTGGAATTTAAGCTTAGCCATAATTGTGAATATGCATATGTCCAGGTAAGGAATGCATTTGAAAAGGATAAATCAAACCCAAGGTGGGAAATTTGTACACATTAGCTAATGGATTTTATTTTCGCTATGCATAGTGCTTCTAATAAGATCGTGGGGAAAATATATAAAGCCCTGGTGAAAGCTGATATGGTAAACAATGAACATTAAGCTAGGTTATATTAGTGGTTGGTTTGATGGAGGGTGGGGGGCTAGTAAGGGGAGAAAATTTGTATGCTGTAGAATCTTACTGTGTTATTGCAATTTTGTATGGAAAAATATAAAAAAAAAATTTAAAAAAAAGAGACCAGAGTTATAGGGGAATAATTATCTAACCATGTGAAACAATAAATGCAGCAATCTGATTGGCTGCTATGGGCAACTGCTCCACTGATCCTATACGCAAGATTTGATAAATGTCCACCATAGGCTGCTTTCTTGTAAACATAGCACCACATTAGTTGTATGTAGTGTTCCAGCTAAGCCCCACTCACTGTAATCATGGATACCTGATAATGTTAAACAAAGTTTATTCCCAAAATGCAACGCGTTTCACGTTTGGCATTTCATCAGGCGCAAGGCGTAAAACACTTTGCATGTTAGGAATAAACTTTGTTTAACATTACCTGGTATCCGTGGTCTCTCAGCACCCAAAGTATTCCACTCTCACTTGGAGGTTATTTGGTTTTTTCTTGTACTACATGGTGAAACGATGGTAGTGAGACTGTTCATCTATGCTCTTATCCTAAGTTGTGCTTTGGCTCGAAAAACTTCCACCGGTAAGCACCGGTACACTATGGAGTGCTCTCTCTTTTTTGTTTTCATGCCACTCGCTGTAATGGAAGCTGAGCTGTAATTCCAGAGGTAAATCATGGACAGGTATGGCATTGTTTAGCAAAGCTGCCTTTCTATTCACAAACGACTACTTTACATTTAAATTCTGTCAAACACGTACTGCATTATTGTTAACTAAAAGTCTAGAGGGATGGGTCCTGTACCAAGTTATTTGCATAGACAGATTTTTGCAGTGAATTGATGATTTAGGGTAGGGTTACATGTAGACCATACACAGCATATTTCCCACTGTAGATGCAACAATAGCAGTCACAAAAGAGTGAGATCCCTGCTGCGGCCAGGCAGCTCTGTGTGTCCGCTCAGAGCGGAGGATTTACCATTGTAGATTTCCAGCTGCCTGCTAGTAGTAGAGTTGTATCTCCCTCTGGCCATCTGCAAATGGACACACACAGCTACTCGCCACAGCAGGGAGCTTGCTCTTGTGACCGCAGTGTGAAATATGCTTCGGATGCACTATGTGTGACCCTACCCTACAGAATTAACAATGTTATTTCCAAATATAAAAAAAATTAAAATAAATAAACAAAGACACAACATAAATTATAAATGTACCTGGGGGTGGAGCGGAGGGAGGGGTTAGAATAGTTAATAGGAATAAGCTTCATAGGAAAATAAAACTTACACCCTTGAATCCCATTAACCCCAATAACATAAAGGATGGAAATGTAAAGTGTATGTTCACAAATGCCAGAAGCCTAGCTAATAAAATGGGGGAGCTTGAGGCCTTGATACTGGAGGAACATATTGATATATTTGGGGTCACTGAGACATGGCTGGACTCCTCGCATGACTGGGCTGTCAATCTGCAGGGGTTTACATTGTTTCGCAAGGATAGAATAGATAGAATGAACAGAAAAGGTGGTGGAGTCTGTCTGTATGTAAGAAGTGGTATGAAAGTCAGTGTGAACGATGCCATAGTGTGTGATGATTCTGAGGATGTGGAATCATTGTGGGTAGAATTACAAAAGGAGGGAAATACTGAAAAATAGTATTTGGTGTAATCTACAGACCCCCTAATATCACTGAAGAGATAGAAGTTCGGCTTCATAAACAAATAGAGAGGGCCGCCCGGGCAGGTACAGTGGTAATTATGGGAGATTTTAACTATCCAGATATAGATTGGGGTCCGGGGTTGGCTAAAACTACAAAGGGGCGACAATTCCTAAATTTATTGCAGGATAATTTTATGGACCAGTTTGTGGAGGACCCAACAAGAAGTGATGCCTTGTTGGATCTGATCTTTTCCAACAACGCAGAGCTGGTTGGTAATGTAATGGTGCGGGAAAACCTTGGTAATAGCGACCACAATATAGTTACTTTTGACTTAAAATGTAGAAAACAAAGACAGGCGGGGAAGGCAAAAACATATAACTTTAAAAAGGCAAATTTCCTTGGGCTGAGGGCTGCACTACAGGACATAGACTGGGGGGAGGTGTTGTCAAATACTGATACAGAAGGTAAATGGGACATCTTTAAATCAACTCTAAATAACTATACAGCTAAATATATACCAAAGGGGAACAAATATAAACGATTAAAACTAAATCCTACATGGCTGACACATGATGTTAAAAGAGCAATAAACAACAAAAAAATTGCCTTCAAAAAATACAAATCTGATGGGTCAGCTACAACATTTAAACAGTACAAGGAGCTTAATAAAATCTGTAAAAATGTAATAAAAACAGCAAAAATTCAAAATGAGAGACAGGTGGCCAAAGAAAGCAAAACTAATCCTAAATATTTTTTTAGATATATAAATGCAAAAAAACCAAGGACAGAGCATGTAGGACCCCTTAATAATGATAATGGGGAGGTTGTCACGGGCGATCAAGAGAAGGCGGAGCTACTGAATGGGTTCTTTAGTTCTGTATACACTATGGAAGAAGGAGCTGACATTGGCCAGGTCAGTGCTGGTAACACATCATGTAATGTACTAAACTGGCTTAATGTAGAGATGGTACAAGGTAAGTTAAGTGATATAAATGTAAGCAAATCCCCAGGACCGGATGGACTACACCCAAGAGTTCTTAGAGAGGTAAGTTCAGTAATATCTGTACCCCTGTTCATGATATTTAGAGATTCTCTGGTGTCTGGTATTGTGCCAAGGGACTGGCGCAAGGCTAATGTGGTACCAATCTTCAAAAAGGGCTCTAGGTCTTCCCCAGGAAACTATAGACCGGTAAGTTTAACGTGCATTGTGGGTAAATTGTTTGAAGGACTTATAAGGGATTACATACAGGAATACATAGGGGATAATTGTATTATAAGTGATAGCCAGCATGGGTTTACTAAGGATAGAAGTTGTCAAACCAATCTAATTTGCTTTTATGAAGAGGTGAGTAGAAGCCTTGACAGAGGAATGGCTGTGGATATAGTGTTTCTGGATTTTGCTAAAGCGTTTGATACTGTCCCTCATAGACGTCTGACAGGTAGGTTAAGGTCTTTGGGTTTGGAAATTTTAGTTTGTAACTGGATTGAACACTGGCTCATGGATCGTACCCAGAGAGTGGTGGTCAATGATTCGTACTCTGATTGGTCCCCGGTTATTAGTGGTGTACCCCAAGGTTCAGTACTGGGCCCGCTGTTGTTTAATTTATTTATCAATGATATAGAGGATGGTATTAACAGCTCTGTTTCTATCTTTGCAGATGACACCAAGCTTTGTAGCACAGTACAGTCTATAGAGGATGTGCATAAGTTACAAGATGACTTGGATAGACTAAGTGTCTGGGCATCCACTTGGCAAATGAGGTTCAATGTGGATAAATGTAAAGTTATGCATCTGGGTACTAATAACCTGCATGCATCGTATGTCTTAGGGGGGATTAAACTGGCAGAGTCACTGGTAGAGAAGGATCTGGGTGTACTTGTAGATCACAGACTACAGAATAGCATGCAATGTCAGGCTGCTGCTTCGAAAGCCGGCAGAATATTGTCATGTATCAAAAGAGGCATGGACTCAAGGGACAGGGACATAATACTCCCCCTTTATAAATCATTGGTACGGCCTTACCTGGAATATGCTGTTCAGTTTTGGGCACCTATCCATAAAAGGGACACTGCGGAGTTGGAAAGGGTGCAGAGACGCGCGACTAAACTAATATGGGGCATGGAACATCTTAGCTATGAGGAGCGATTAAAGGAGTTACAATTGTTTAGTCTTGAGAAGAGATGTTTAAGGGGGGATATGATGTATATAAGTATATTAATGGCCCATACAAAAAATATGGAGAAAAACTGTTCCAGGTTAAACCCCCCAAAGGACGAGGGGGCACTCCCTCCGTCTGGAGAAGAAAAGGCTTAGTCTAAAGGGGCAACACGCCTTCTTTACCGTGAGGACTGTGAATTTATGGAACGGTCTACCTCAGGAACTGGTCACAGCAGGAACAATTAACAGCTTTAAAACAGGATTAGATACATTCCTGGAACAAAATAAGATTAATGCTTATGAAGAAATATAAAATCTCATCCCTTCCCCAATATTGCGCCACACCCCTACCCCTTAATTCCCTGGTTGAACTTGATGGACATATGTCTTTTTTCGACCGTACTAACTATGTAACTATGTAACATTATAGGAAAATTATAGAATATTTTCTGCATGATTGAATAGTGATGTTACCTTAAAGGAGTAGTCCGGTGCACACCTTTCTCTTTTTATCCCATCCGGGCTACAAAATAAAAGGAAACAAACTTTCTCTTACCTGCCAACGAGCCCCCGGAGCTCCGGTACACTCCGGTACAGGAGCTCGGTCCCCGAGCTGTATTCTTCTTACTTCCTGTTAGCCCGGCACGTCACACGGAGCCTCAGCCTATCACTGGCCTCAGCGATGTCCCACCTCGGCTGGTGATAGGCAGAAACTCCGTGTGACGTGCCAGGCTAACAGGAAGTAAGAAGAATACAGCCCGGGGACCGAACACCTGTACCGGAACACCGGGGGCTCATTGGCAGGTAAGAGAAAGTTTTTTTCTTTTATTTTGCAGCCCGGACGGGATAAAATGAGAAAAGTGCGCGTTGGACTACTCCTTTAAGATATATCTGTTATTGACAGAGGACAGTGTAGTGTAATGTAATGTATATGTTTTAGTGAACAGAAATCTTTATGACATCCACCTGATTATTTTATATGGTATGTAAAATGTCCTGATTGTTATGCAACTTATTTATGGGCACTGTCAGACACAAAAACTTTTTAATGTTGTACATCTTGGCAAAACATAAAATTTACTTATGAAGTATATATAAGAAAAGTTAATTTAGTTTTTATAGAAATCATGGCTTTGTCCAAGCTAAAGCACAAGCATGGACAAAGTCCAGTAAGTGGGGGTGGGCTAGCACTCCTCTGTGCTCTCTCCTGTTTGATAAGACCGGAGAAAGCACAGAAGAGTGCTAGCCCACCTTCATTTACTGGACTTTGTCCATGCCTGTGCTTCAGCTTGGACATAGCTATGATTTTTAATCCATGATTTCTATAAAAAGTAAATAACATTTTCTTATGAAGTATATTAGAAAGGTTTATGTTTTGCCAGCATATATGTTAAATAAAAGCTTGAAATGAAAGCGTTAAAAAAGGCCTGTGACACTGAGCTATAAAGTACCACCTGTCATCCCAAAAAATGTAAAAAGTATAAATTGCCTTGTATGGAATAGTTTGGTCTATTATTTATTTTTGCTGATTTATAGTGACCAGACAAACATGATGTGAACAGAGCCAAAGAAAACATGCAAGCTTCAGATCTAAAACAAGAGGAGAGAAAATGCAGTAAATTAAATACATTTCAACCTGATAAGCCAAGCCATACTTTGATAAAAATATACATAGTCATTGCAAGGTTCTTGTAAGGGCAAATGCTTTCAGTATTTTCCCAGCATTGATTCTTCATGAATCTATTGCATCTTCAGTAAGGGAGTCAAAAGACAGTTTCATTTGCTGAAAAACAAAAATAGCAGCAGTTACAAAGGTTAGCGATTTTATGTCCGAATTTCTAGCTACTGTATATTTATCTGTGTGTTAGGCTATGTTTCCAATCCTTTTGAATCACACAAAAATACCATATACATTGGAAAATGGACTACAAGTGATCAGTTTTAATCTAAGTGACTATGAAAACAGCCAAACCTTGATAGCTAGATGAATGGTTCAGAGCAGACCTTGGCATTGTACGGCCCGCGGGCCACATACGGCCCTTTGATTGGCTCTGACCGGCCCGCGCTGACTGTCGGCCGTACAATGCCCAGGTCTGCACCAGCCTGTGCACTGAGCTCCCGTGTGATGACAAGAAGTGCTAACAGGAAGAGGGAGGGGGCGTGCACTCTCTCCCCTCCCCCGCCTTCTCTCTGCCGTGCAGTCTTAGAACCTCTGAAGGCAGAGGAGAGGCCGTGTATCCTGTCTCCCTCCGCCCCCTCCCCTCAGCTCTAAACTCCGGCCGGGTGAGTGTTTCTGTGTATATATGTGTCTGTGTATTGTCTGTGTATATATGTGTCTGTGTTGTCTGTGTATATGTGTATATATGTGTCTGTGTGTTGTCTGTGTATATATGTGTCTGTGTTGTCTGTGTATATATGTGTATATATGTGTCTGTGTGTTGTCTGTGTATATATGAGTCTGTGTGGTGACTGTGTTGTCTGTGTATATATGTGTCTGTGTGTTGTCTGTATATATATGTGTCTGTGTGTTGTCTGTGTATATATGTGTCTGTGTGTTGTCTGTGTATATATGTGTCTGTGTATATATGTGTCTGTGTGTTGTCTGTATATATGTGTCTGTGTGTTGTCTGTGTGTATATATGTGTCTGTGTGTTGTCTATGTATATATGTGTCGTCTGTGTATACATGTGTCGTCTGTGTATATACGTGTCTGTGTGTCGTCTGTGTGTATATATGTGTCTGTGTGTTGTCTGTGTATATATGTGTCGTCTGTGTATACATGTGTCGTCTGTGTATATATGTGTCTGTGTGTTGTCTGTGTGTATATATGTGTCTGTGTGTTGTCTGTGTGTATATATGTGTCTGTGTGTTGTCTGTGTGTATATATGTGTCTGTGTGTTGTCTGTGTGTATATATGTGTCTGTGTGTTGTCTGTGTGTATATATGTGTCTGTGTGTTGTCTGTGTGTATATATGTGTCTGTGTGTTGTCTGTGTGTATATATGTGTCTGTGTGTTGTCTGTGTGTATATATGTGTCTGTGTGTTGTCTGTGTGTATATATGTGTCTGTGTGTTGTCTGTGTGTATATATGTGTCTGTGTGTTGTCTGTGTATATATATATATATGCCTCAAGTCACTATTACAATTGCATATGGTTCATAATGTTATATACTTTTTATATGTTTTTTTAAATAATTTGTATATAAGTGTTGATATGTTCACAGATAAGTATAAACAGAGTTCCTTTATTTCTATGCAATTAGGTAGTGTTTTTTAAATGTAAATTAATGAATTTCTTTGCCCAGGATGTGAGGTCATAGTTTAGGTCATTATGAAGGGGCGTGATTTAAGGTATATAAACCACTATTATTTTATAGTTCACACGTTCCGTTGCTGAAGAAAAAACCGAGGATGGTTTTGAAACGCGTCCAGCGATTTTAAATATGCGATATTGAGCCTGACAATATAGAACACTTGCCTGACATTAATAGCGATCATCCGACAGATCCAAGGCATCTATTACAGTGCGCCATCTCCCGAGCGCGCGACCTGTGCACGAGGAACGCCGCCGGGTTATTCACTCAGTATCCACCGTTATATTAATTGCAAGTAAAAAGCCAATCGGGCTATCCACAATAAGGACTTTATGCTTGCTGACCGCCACCATTCTCAGCTGGTCCGACTAAGGGACTCCGCTTGACAGCGCTGCAGTCCCCCCAAACGGTGCCCACCACCAAGTGCTGCGTTCTTAGGAGTTGGCCGAGACTCCAGCAGTGCAATCTCTGACTGAGGCAAGTCACCGGGCGAAAGATCCTATACAGCCGGCACACAGGACTACATTGAAGGGAGACCCGTGACACCCCGGGAGTGGTGAGCATTGTATGGAGTTTATTGCAAACTGGCTGATTTGATATGACATTTTGATGTGTGGTATACACAGAGATGCATAAGGAGTGATCTTAAGTGACTGTTCACTGTTCACCAAGCGCTACCTTGTATCGGTTGGATCGAGTTGCCACTGTCTGGAAAGATACAGTACCATTGCATCAATTGACTAACTGTATATCTGTAGCTGCTACATTTTATCTGCTTTATATTGAAGATTACTGAGAATAGGAACAATTGAATGAGCATTTGCATTGTGTTGTTCCACAGGATTATTAGATTGTTATACTGATATTACAGGCTCAAGTCGCAGATTATTTTTATAGTTGTTATTGGTATTATTATATTTTATTATTGTGTAATTAAATTAATTAGGGGTGTACAAGGGCCCTGTACATTCCCTATTTAATCTAGTATCATTCTATATTAATAAATATTAAATGATTTTAAACCAGATATCTTTGACCTTTGAGCCCCATTTACTTTTAACATATTGTCCCTATTTTTATACACCATGGGTATAGTTGTTTCTTGGGTTGCTCGGGTCTTTAGTGATGGTCAGACAGACAGGAGCCTCTCCATTGTGTCTATATTAGATTTGTAAATTACTTCTAATTAACCCCTTAAGGACAGAGGTCATTTTGGCCTTAAGGACCAGAGCATTTTTTGCAAATCTAGCCACTGTCACTTTAAACAACAACAAAAAACGTGGTCTTAAATGGCTGGAGGTGCTCAACCCCAAATGCAATTGTGCATTTATACTGGGGGAGCAGATCCTGCACTTGTAGTCCGTTGCTAGGGGCGATCCCCAGCATAAAAATGCATGCAATGGCGGATGCTTGCAGTGGACTACAACTGCCACAATAGAATCCTACACCAGATAAACTGTGTGGATGTGTAACAATTAGAATAATACAATACAGAAATTTAGGTGCACTACTGTGGTAGATGTATACAATGACATTGGCTATCCCTCAACACTGATGTTAAAATTGAGACATTCGCCAGTGTATCCTTATATGAAGGACACACCAGAGCCCGCACACCAACGCCAAGGTTTCTCAAATGGCACAGGACCTAACACTAACCTACCTGTGCGTGAAAAGCAAAAACCAGGGGCCAGTGGGCAATTACAGCAGCACTAGGCCGACATTCAGCCTGCTCCCAGTTACCTCCAGCGTGACTGAGCACACATACAATGGAAGGAGGGAGAGAGGCTATAAGCCCCACCCAAGTTGTCTGATATAGTTGCATGGCCTCACAGGTGCAACATTAATGCTGCCTGGAAAATGTTCAAGGCGCATTAACATATGGAGTTTACACACCTCTGGCAAATCTGGCCACTGTCACTTTAAACAACAACAAAAAACGTGGTCTCAAATGGCTGGAGGTGCTCAACCCCAAATGCAGTTGTGCATTTATACTGGGGGAGCAGATCCTGCCCTTGTAGTCCGTTGCTAGGGGCGATCCCCAGCATAAAAATGCATACAATGGAGGATGCCTGCAGTGGACTACAAGTGCCACAATAGAATCCTACACAAGATAAATGGTGTGGATGTGTAACAATTAGAATAATACAATACAGAAATATAGGTGCACTACTGTGGTAGATGTATACAATGACATTGGCTATCCCTCAACACACCTTCATATAAAGATACACTGGCGAATGTCTCCATTTTACTCCCACATATGGGGTATTTCCGTACTCTTTTTATTTTGGGGGTCTTTTTTTCCTTTTACCTTTTGTGAAAATAAAAAGTATGGGGCAACACCAGCATGTTAGTGTAAAAAATTTAATTTTTTTTACAATAACATGCTGGATTAGACCCCAACCTTTTCATAGGGGGTAAAAGGAGAAAAAGCCCCCCAAAAATTGTTAGGCAATTTCTTCCGATTACGGAAATACCCCATATGTGGCCCTAAACTGTTACCTTGAAATACGACAGTGCTCTGAAGTGATTGAGCACTATGCCTTTTTGAGGCCTTAGGGTGCGTTCCCACAGGGCGTATACGTAGCGTATTTGACACTGCGCAAATTTTACGGCAGCAGCGGGAAATACGCTACGTATCCCTTGCTCACTATACACACAGGGCTTTCCGGCGGCAGCCCTATGTGTGTAGTGAGTTTTGGAGGCGGGGCTGTGTGCCGGCGTGTCTGTGACGCACGGCTCCGCCTCCAAAACTCACTGCACACATAGGTCTGCCGGCGGAAAGCCCTGTGTGTATAGAGAGCAAGGAATACGCAGCGTATTTCCCGCTGCTGCCATAAATTTTGAGCAGCGTCAAATACGCTGCGTATACGCCCTGTGGGAACGCACCCTAAATTAGGGATTTGCATAGGGATGGATATAGGGGTATTCTACGGCAGTGTTTCCCAAACAGGGTGCCTCCAGCTGTTGCAAAACTCCCAGCATGCCTGGACAGTCAATGGCTGTCCTGCAATACTGGGTGTTGTTGTTTTTCAACAGCTGGAGGCTCCGTTTTGGAAACAGTGCATACCTGATGTTTTTCATTTTTATTGGGGAGGGGCGAGGACAACTGTGTAGGGGTGTGTGTGTATGTAGTGTTTTACTCTTTATTTTGTGTTAGTGTAGTGTTTGTAGGGTACATTCGCACAGGCATTCGCCCAGGCATGCTGGGAGTTGTAGTTCGGCAACATCTGAAGGGCCAGATGTTACAGAACTACAACTCCCAGCATGCCTGGAGTGTCTGGGCATGCTGGGACTTGTAGTTTTGCAACATCTGGAAGAGCACAGATTAGAGACCACTGCACAGTGGTCTCCAAACTGCGGCCCTCCAGATGTTGCAAAACTACAACTCCCAGGATGCCCAGAAAGCAAAAGGGCATGCTGGGAGTTGTAGTTTTGAAACTACCAGAAGCAGCAGTGAAGAGCTTCACTGCTGCCTCTGATGCAGATGCCGCTGTCGCCTCCTCCACTTACCCGCCGCAGCCGCAAACTCATGTGCCTCCAGCTGTTGAGAGCTTGCCGCTGGTCCCCACTGCCACGCCGGTACTTATTAAGTGCCGCGGTCCCCGCGGTCTTCCCCTGCTCTGTCCAGACTTCTAGTGGTGGGAAGAGCAGGGGAAATAAACTTTACCCCCCAGTCAGCTCATTCACTGTGATTGGTCCACAGGGACCAATCACAGTGATCGCTGACCAGGACCATCAACAGATGGTCCTGGGGGTTGTTGCAGAAGTTGTCCCCTGCTGGAAACAGCGGGACTTCTGCCAGTTAACCCGTGCGATGCTGCGCAACGCCGGGTTAACTGCGCGTCATATAAAAAAGCCGTGATGCGCGAACTGCCTGCACATCACGGCTTATATATAAGCCATTCTGCGGGAAGGGGTTAAAAATCGTAATCCTTTCAGTACTTCTGCTGTATACTACAGAAAAAGTTATTTTCTTTTTGAGTTTGATTTCCGTCTAACTACAATGCTCTCTGCAGATACCTCTGTCCATGTCAGGAACTGTTCAGAGCAGGATAGGTCAGTGGCGTACTAAGGGGGGGGGGGGGGGGGCGGCCCGCCCCGGGTGCCACTCTCAAAGGGGGTGCCAGGGGCGGACTGACCCGCCGCCGCCGCTGCTGAGGTCCCAGATCCCCAGCAGACAGCAGTGCCTTCTCCTGTATGTGCGATACACGCACATACAGGAGAAGGCGTCCCCTCTGTGTGAGCCGCATCTGCAGCTACACAGAGGAGACGTGACCTCCGCCCCCACGCAGCACGCAGTACAGGCACCGGTGACGTCACTCATCGGCGCCTGTACTGTGGAGGGGAGAAGACGCGGGCCCTGCAGCTGAGGAGATCGCTGCGTGGGATATCAGGTGAGCATCTTTTTTTATTTATTGTTTTGCTCTGCATTTACCTATGGGGGGGGGGGTTACTCTACATATACCTAGAGGGAGGGGGGGGGGGTGCTCTGCATTTACCTAAAGGGAAGGGGGGGGGTGCTCTGCATTTACCTATGGGGGGGTGCTCTGCATTTACCTATAGGGAAGGGGGGGAGAGGGGGGGTGCTCTGCATTTACCTATAGGGAAGGGGGGAGGTGCTCTGCAGTTACCTATAGGGAAGGGGGGAGAGGGGGGCTGCTCTGCATTTACCTATAGGGAAGGGGGAGAGGGGGGGTGCTCTGCATTTACCTATAGGGAAGGGGGAGAGGGAGGGGGGGTGCTCTGCATTTACCTATAGGGAGGGGGGGAGAGGGGGGTGCTCTGCATTTACCTATAGGGAGGGGGGGAGGAGAGGGGGTGCTCTGCATTTACCTATAGGGAAGGGGGGAGAGGGGGGGGTGCTCTGCATTTACCTATAGGGAAGGGGGGGAGAGGGGGGGTGCTCTGCATTTACCTATAGGGAAGGGGGGAGAGGGGGGGCGGTGCTCTGCATTTACCTATAGGAAGGGGGGAGAGGGGGGTGCTCTGCATTTACCTATAGGGAAGGGGGGGGAGAGGGGGGGTGCTCTGCATTTACCTATAGGGAAGGGGGGGAGGGGGGGGTGCTCTGCATTTACCTATAGGGAAGGGGGGAGAGGGGGGGTGCTCTGCATTTACCTATAAGGAAGGGGGGGAGAGGGGGGTGCTCTGCATTTACCTATAGGGAAGGGGGGAGAGGGGGGTGCTCTGCATTTACCAGTAGGGAAGGAGGGGTGCTCTGCATATACCTAGGGCTGGGCGGTATGACCATATATGTGTATCACGGTATTTCCGGCGGTTCCACGGTGTGTAACGGTATCCCCCCCCCCAAAAAAAAATTTACCTATAGGGAAGGGGGGAGAGGGGGGGTGCTCTGCATTTACCTGTAGGGAAGGGGGGTGCTCTGCATTTACCTATAGGGGAGAGGGGGGGTGCTCTGCATATACCTAGGGCTGGGCAGTATGACCATATATGTGTATCATGGTATTTACCGCGGTTCCACGGTATATAACGGTATCCCCCCAAAATCATGTAACCCACCAGCGATGTTCTGCCCCCCCCCCCCAATTAATGATCAGCCCAGCGGGGAACTGCTCACATATGTCAAGCACTGCCCTCCTCCTCTTTGTTGGGGGCCGCCGGGCGCTGGAACTCTATACTGTACGCCAGTGGTCTCCAACCTGCGGACCTCCAGTTGTTGCAAAACTACAACTCTTGTAGTTTTGCAACAGCTGGAGGACCGCAGGTTGGAGACCACTGCTGTACACTGTATACCTATGCCTGGGCTGCAAAAGATACAGAAAATAAACTTTTAACTCACCCACGTCGGCCGCACGCTGGGGACGGGAACGCCGGACAGCTGACAGCCTATCCCCGGCCAGAGCGATGCCCCTCCCCTGCCTGACCCTGTCATGTAAGAAGCCGGCTTCATACATGACAGTGGGCTCAGCCTATCACTGGCCAAGACGGGGCATCGCTCTGGCCGGTGATAGGCTGACGGCTGTCCGGCGTTCCCGTCCCTAGCGTGCGGCCGATGTGGGTGAGTTAAAAGTTTATTTTCTGTATCTTTTGCAGCCCGGGCATAGGTATACAGCGTACAGCAGTGGTCTCAAACTTACGGACCTCCAGCTGTTGCAAAACTACAACTCCCAGTATGCCCGGATTGGCTGTCCGGGCATGCTGGGAGTTGTAGTTTTGCAACAAGGGGAGGTCCGCAGGTTGGAGACCACTGGCGTACAGAGAGTTCCATAGCCAGCTGTCCGGGCATGCTAGGAGTTGTAGTTTTGCAACATCTGGAGGTCTGCAGGTTGGAGACCACTGGCGTACAGTATAGAGTTCCAGCGCCCGGCGGCCCCCAACAAAGAGGAGGAGGGCAGTGCTTGACATATGTGAGTAGTACCCAGCTGGGCTGATCATTAATTGGGGGGAGCAGAACAGTGCTGGCGGGTAACATAGGATTGGTTCCCCGATGTGGGGACAGCGCTGTGCTAGGCTGATAATACATTCCCGAGGGGGAGGGGCCCAATCGGTATTGCGGTATGGGGGAAAATCCATATTGTGCAGCCCAAAAAATTTGGTATTCGGTATAAACCAGTATACCGCCCAGCCCTAGATATACCTATTGGAAAGAGGGGGGGGGGTGTAGCTCTGCATATACCTATGGGAAAGAGGGGGGGGGGTGTAGCTCTGAATATACCTATGGGGAAGAGGGGGTGGGGGGTTTAGCTCTGCATATACCTATGGGAAAGAGGGGTGTGTAACTCTGCATATACCTATGGGAAAGAGGGGGGTGTAGCGTAGCTCTGCATATACCTATGGGAAAGAGAGGGGGGTGTAACTCTGCATATACCTATGGGAAACAGGGGGGGGGGTGTAACTCTGCATATACCTATGGGAAAGAGGGGGTTACCTGGCTACCTACCTGCCCTTTTACTGTGCAGGACACCAAGGAGGGCATTATTACAGTTTGTGGGCCTATAGATGGAAAGATTGTGTAGAGAAGGGCACTGAATATATGCAGAGTCTGACATGTTTTTCCTGCAGATGTTAAGAGATCCACATGGCGGTCTTATCCGGACGGAGAAGAAAAGGAAAGAGGACGCCGCTGATCAGAAAAGACGTTATTATGAGTCCCAAAATGTAACTGTAATCACTTATATGGTATACACATCCTGTGTGCAGCTGATATCTACCGCTATATGGTCCTGTATATAATCACTTATATTGTATACAGATTCTTTAAAGTATACTGGTCTGTATATAGTGGTTTTATACAGTACAGTATGGCGGTATTATCCAGTTATTGTGTGGTGGTATATATTTACTCCTTGTATACCAGTATTATTGGTCATAGAAATTTACCTATGTTAAAGTGTTTCTTACATATGTTTCTTATAAATTTTTGTTTATTGTGTGTGGGATTTGGGTGGAATAGTAGCGTGGCAGAAGATTGACGAGCTGCAGGGGCCCTTGCTTTTTTTTTGGTCCAGGGGCCCGAGTGTTGTCAGTCGGCTCCTGGGGGGAGGGGAGGGAGGGGGTGTAATTAAGGGGGGGTGCGTGTGTGTGTGGGGGGGGGGGTGGGGGGATGTGCTAAACAAAGGGTCCGCCCCGGGTGCCAAATGCTCTAGGTACGCCCCTGGGATAGGTTTGCTATGGGAATTTGCTCTTACTCTGGACAGTTCCTGACTTGGACAGAGGTGTCAGCAGAGAGCACTGTGGTCAGACAGAAAAGAAATTCAAAAAGAAAATAACTTCCTCTGTAGTATACAGCAGCTGATAAGTACTAGAAGGATTAAGATTTTTAAATAGAAGTAATTTACAAATCTGCTTAACTTTCTGACACCAGTTGATTAAAAAAAATGTTTTCCACTGGAGTACCCCTTTAAAAGGTACAAAACACAGCAGCATGGATTGGGTACTGTTGCCAATTAATTACTTACATTAGATGCTAAACCTAACTACAAAAGTTTACTACATAAGGTCCAGCAGTCAGAATAAAGAATGGTAATGGATAAGTGAAGGCGATAAGTTCCAAAATATGCTATCCACCGCCGCCTAGTATCCTCCAATGTTTCTTGCGAATCCTTAACCCCTTCAGGACAAAGCCCATTTTGGCCTTAAGGACCAGAGCATTTTTTGCACATCTGACCACTGTCACTTTAAACATTAATAACTCTGGAATGCTTTTAGTTATCATTCTGATTCCGAGATTGTTTTTTCGTGACATATTCTACTTTAACATAGTGGTAAAATATTATGATAACTTGCATCCTTTCTTGGTGAAAAATCCGTAAATTTGATGAAAAATTAGAAAATTTTGCATTTTTCTAACTTTGAAGCTTTCTGCTTGTAAGGAAAATGTATTTTAAGAATACATTTTTTTTGATTCAGATATACAATATGATGTTTGCATCATAAAATTGACAAGTTTTTACTTTTGGAAGACACCAGAGGGCTTCAAAGTTCAGCAGCAATTTTGAAATTTTTCACAAAATTTTCAAACTCGATATTTTTCAGGGACCAGTTCAGTCTTGAAGTGGATTTGAAGGGTCTTCATATTAGAAATACCCCATAAATGACCCCATTATAAAAACTACACCCCCAAAGTATTCAAAATGACATTCAGTAAGTGTTTTAACCCTTTAGGTGTTTCACAGGAATAGCAGCAAAGTGAAGGAAAAAATTCAAAATCTTCATTTTTTACACTCGCATGTTTTTGTAGACCCAATTTTTACATTTTTGCAAGTGGTAAAAGGAGAAAATTTTTATTTGTATTTGTAGCCCAATTTCTCTCGAGTAAGCACATACCTCATATGTCTATGTAAAGTATTCGGCGGGCGCAGTAGAGGGCTCAGAAGGGAAGGAGCGACAAGGGTATTTTGGAGAGTATGTTTTTCTGAAATGGTTTTTGGGGGGCATGTTGCATTTAGGAAGCCCCTATGGTGCCAGAACAGCAAAAAAAAAAACACATGGCATACCATTTTGGAAACTAGACCCCTCGGGGAACGCAACATGGGATAAAGTGAGCCTTAATACCCCACAGGTGTTTCATGACTTTTGCAAATGTAAAAATAAAATAAAATTTTTTACCTAAAATGCTTGTTTTCCCAAAAATTTAACATTTTTAAAAAAGGTAATAGCAGAAAATACCCCTCAAAATTTGAAGCCCAATTTCTACCGATTCCGAAAACACCCCATATGGGGGTGAAAAGTGCTCTGCTGGCACACTACAGGTCTCGGAAGAGAAGGAGTCACATTTGGCTTTTTGGAAGCAAATTTTGCTCTGGGGGCATGCCGCATTTAGGAAGCCCCTATGGTGCCAGGACAGCAACAAAAAAAAAACACGTGGCATACCATTTTGGAAACTAGACCCCTTGGGGAACGTAACAAGGGGTTAAGTGAACCTTTATACCCCACAGGTGTTTCACGACTTTTGCATATGTAAAAAAAAAAAATTTACCTAAAATGCTTGTTTTCCCAAAAATGTAACATTTTTAAAAAGGGTAAAAGCAAAAAATACCCCCCAAAATTTGTAACACAATTTCTCCCAAGTACGGCGATACCCCATATGTGACCCTAAACTGTTGCCTTGAAATACGACAGGGCTCCAAAGTGAGAGCGCCATGCGCATTTGAGGCCTAAATTAGGGGACTTGCATAGGGATGGACATAGGGGAATTCTACGCCAGTGATTCCCAAACAGGGTGCCTCCAGCTGTTGCAAAACTCCCTGCATGCCTGGACAGTCAACGGCTGTCCGACAATACTGGGAGTTGTTGTTTTGCAACAGCTGGAGGCTCCGTTTTGGAAACAGTGGCGTACCAGACGTTTGTCATTTTTATTGGGGAGGGGAGGGGGGCTGTGTAGGGGTATGTGTATATGTAGTGTTTTTTACTTTTTATTTTATTTTGTGTTAGTGTAGTGTAGTGTTTTTAGGGTACAGTCACACGGGCGGGGGTTCACAGTAGTTTCTCCCTGGCAATTTTCTGCCGCAGCTCAAACTTGCAGCCGGATACTTACTGTAAACCTCTGCCCATGTGAGTGTACCCTGTACGTTCACATTGGGGGGGGCGACATCCAGCTGTTGCAAAACTACAACTCCCAGCATGCGCTGACAGACTGTACATGCTGAGAGTTTTAGTTTTTCAACAGCTGTAGGCACACTGGTTATGTATCACTGAGTTTGTGACCTAACTCAGTGTTTCACAACCAGTGTGCCTCCAGCTGTTGCAAAACTACAACTCCCAGCATGTACGGTGCATGGTGTACGGTGACTGCTGAGAGTTGTAGTTTGCAACAGCTGGAGGCACACCGGTCGTGAAACAATGAGTTAGGTAAAAAAAAAACTCTGAGTTTCACAACCAGTGTGCCTTCAGCTGTTGCAAAACTACAACTCTCAGCAGTCACCGACAGCCAATGGGCATGCTGGGAGTTGTAGCTTTGCAACCAGCAGATGCACCACTACAACTCCCAGCATGCACTTTCGCTGTTTGTGCAAGCTGGGAGTTGTAGTTATACAACAGCTGAAGGTACACTTTTCCATAGAAAAAATGTGCCTCCAGCTGTTGCAAAACTATAAGTCCCAGCATGCCCATAAGGGAATGCTGGGAGTTGTGGTTGTCTGCCTCCTGCTGTTGCATAACTACAGCTCCCAGCATGCCCTTTTTTGCATGTTGGGAGTTGTTGCTAGGCAACAGCAGGAGGCTGTCACTCACCCAGCTCCTGATCCACGCTGCAGGTCAGTCCCTCACCGCCGCTGCTCCTGGGGCCCCGATCCCAACATGGATGCCGGGGTCGGGGTCCCCAGCTCCCGGGGTGCACGTCCCGAACCCGCTCACGTCCTCCGGAAGAGGGGCGGAGCGGGTTGCGGGAGTGACTCCCGCAGCAGGTGCCCTGATTGGTCGGCCGGTAAACTGGCCGACGAATCAGGGCGATCGTGAGGTGGCACCAGTGCCACCTCACCCCTGCTGGCTATGGCTGTTCGATCAGCCAGTAATTCCGGGTCACCGGGTCACTGGAGACCCGATTGACCCGGAATCCGCTGCAGATCGCTGGACTGAATTGACCAGCGATCTGCGGCCATCGCCGACATGGGGGGTCATCATGCCCCCCCCTCCGCGATATGCCCCGATGCCTGCTGAACGATTTCAGCAGGCATCGGGCACCGGCTCCGCTCCAGATGGCTGCAGGGGGCCGGGAAAGCACATGACGTTCTCATACGTCATGTGTCCTTAAGGACTCGGACATGGAGACGTATGAGAACGTCATGTGTCCTTAAGGGGTTAAGGATACTAGTCAATTTGCCAGTAACCATGATTGAGTTCAGCTTGGATTTGACAAAATGTAAAGGGATATAATTAGTCTTCCAGCTTGTAGCCATTGATGGAACAATAGAGCACTGATAACACTGAAACAAAATACCAAAGTCCAGAATTGGGTATTTTTGGTTAGTAAAAAAAATGTATAAAGATGTAAAAAGTCCCATCAAAAGAAAAATGGTACAGATCACAGCACAAAAAATGAGCCCTCTCACATCCCCATATAAGGAAAAAAAAAAGTTATAGGGGTCAGAATAGGACATTTTTAAACATGCTGATATCCATACAAAAAGTAATGATTTTTTAAAAGAAATTAAAAAAAAGTAGGTAGCTACAACCAAGACAGTGCAGACCTGGTCCTCTGGAAGCGTTATATAGATGACATTCTAATTATATGGAAAGGCACCCCGGATCAATTAACATTTATAGAACATTTAAACAATAACACATACAATCTAAAATTCACACCCAACATCAGTACACACACAATAGAGTTTTTAGATTTACAAATTACTACCCAGGAAAACAAAGCCATCTGTAATACATATCATAAACCGACATCTAAAAATAATTGCATACGGTTTGACAGTTGCCACTTACCACAATGGCTTATCAATATACCCTACGGACAATATTGGCGCATCAGACGCTACTGCACAGAAATTCAACAATTTAATAATGAAGCACAAACATTAACACAACAATTCATACAAAAACAATATCCTACTACTTTACTTCAGGATTCATTACATAAAGCTAGAATACAAGATAGAACACAATTTTTCAGCGATACTAACAAGAAACAAGACAACACTACCCACCAAGCAAAATTAATAATTCCGTTTAACACTTCACACAATCAGATAAAAAGAATAATTAATAAACATTGGCATTTACTACAGCTAGATAAAATCATCGGCTCATCCCTACCAAAACACGCCCCTATTATATTCACCAAGGCACCGAATCTAGGTTTAAAGATCGCCCCGACAACAAAACAAACCAAGACCACTTCACTCACAACAACACAATCCACTATATCTCACACAACCGGTTTCTACAGATGTGGCCAATGCAACAATTGCAAAGTTACGGTATTCCCCCAAAAAAAACAGATAAAATTACATCTACTACAAATCATACAATACATTCCATCAAAGAACTACTTACATGCAAAAGCAATAATATTATTTACATTATTACATGCCCCTGCAATAAACAATACATAGGCCGCACTTCATGCACCCTCAAAAAAAGGATAGCAGAAAATATTTACAACATAAAAAGAGTTTATGAAAAACATACATTATCTGCCCACTACAAACAATTCCACAATAGCCATATGAGAGGTACACAATTTTCAGCATTACAGTCAGTACAACCAGATTGGAGGGGGGGAAATTTCATGGCCAAGATGTCAAGAATTGAGTCAAAATACATATATGAGATGGACACACTGGCCCCTAAAGGCCTAAATGCTGAACTAGAAATCTTTGCTTTTATTAAAAAATTTAATTTAATAACATATCATTTAATGAAAATAATGTATTAAACAAGATAGGTACAATAAAAATAAATAAAAAAACCATATACTCCTAACTGATACGCATGTGATAAAACACGTGCTATTCGGTGTTTACCATATATAGCGATATACGGAATAACAAATTTTGTTCAAAAACATATTCCCATCTCCATCATTTTAGATAAATCAATATATGTATATATCCACATGTTCAAATTGATAGGGCGGTTGTATAGTTATAGTATATAAACATACCTTTAATAAAATATACACCTGTAATAAAACTTATATACACGAAAATGTATGGTACACATTATTTTTAGCTATTACACTCCATACAATAAACAAGAAAACACACAACATACCAAATGAATATGTCATAACATATTCAGTGAAGATACAGCAAAAATCCCAAATATTTTTTTAATATTTTTGTCTATTTTACATATGGAAGTATACATCAGACATTTACACACTTTATATCCATATCACCTCATCATAACAATAATATTATCATATATATGTATCATTTACAAACATATATCACATTTTTATAAACCACATATCATTTTTTATTTTTAAATACAATACCAACCATATATTTTAGTTTTCATTCTACTTTTACATTACATCCATATATTATATATATTTATTTATTTCTTTCATCTTGTTCTATATATGATTCATTACACTCACTATAGTTTATAGTAAATATATGTATATATGATCCAATACCCACACTTTGGTTCCTCTGCTAAAGTTCAGGATCATTCAGATCCCTAATCACTAATGAAATTCAGTGCTTGTTCAGGATCATCCAGAGATTCAGTGCTTGTTCCATTTACAGCTAAGAAAATCCACCAGTTACAGAAAAGCTGTGGTTATAAAAGCAGCACATTTCCAACAGATCATCACAGCTATTGAAAAAGAGACAGTTGAAGGTCTCGAAACGCGTCTAGCCTCTACATATACCAGCAATCTATTATACCATACTCACCACCATAGAAACCAGGATCTTCACAAATCAACTTGCAACTGCTGGAGGCCCCGAGTGAGCGGCCCACTGTTACATGCGCAGCAACACAGGACATCAGCACTGTAAAGTGCGCTTCTACACAGGACGCCAGCATCCACTGCCGACCTCCCTTACATCATCACTCCCGCAGTCACCTGTTGAAGCCCGGACATTTCACATCGGCCGGACGCCAGCCCACATGCGCAGCACCACAGGACCACGCAGAGAAGTGCAGCTTTCCCTTCAGACGGGCACATACAACTGTGCCGGACGCTAGCCGAGCCAGCACGTCAGTGTGCCTAGGGACACTGACTGGGAGGTCAGGTAAGTGGTGCTGTGCATCATTCCATATTGCTAACCCACTGTACTACCAATGAACATAGGAGTATAACTCCATTATATCACCAACGGTGGTAAAATACTAACTATTACTGTAACACCAATGAACATAGGAGTATAACTCCAATATACCACCAACGACGTACTACCAACTGCTGCTTATTTATTTTATATCCTGGACATTTAACAATAAGCTGGTTTACTTTCAATACTATTTTTATTTTATTTTCATATTTTAACCTATATTTTACTTATATATCTGTATTAATTCCTGCCCCCTGCAAGGGCCCCGTGGGGGTAGGTGATTATAACTGTATTTAATAAATGTTTTATGATCACACTGAATCTCCTACAATCTTTTTAATATCACATTTACATATATAGAAACATTACATTTACACACACACACATACACACTTCTATACACACATTAAAATCCATATAGACATCATCACATATTTATATGGTCCATACACATTTATCACACAAACCCAATTCTAGTATTTAATACAATACATAAGCCCAGATTTGAGGAAACACGTACACAGTATATACATTGTATATACACAATTTTCATATATTTTTTAACCCCTTCCCGCAGAATGTCATATATAAACGCCGGGTTGTGCAGTGCGTTCGCGCATCCCGGCGTTTATAAATGACATGCAGTTAACCCGGCGATGCGCAGCATCGCACGGGTTAACTGGCAGAAGTCCCGCTGTTTCCAGCAGGGGACAACTTCTGCTTCACCCCCAGGACCATCAATTGATGGTCCTGGTCAGCGATCACTGTGATTGGTCCCTGTGGACCAATCACAGTGATCTGGGGTGAAAGTTCAGATCCCCCGCACTGCCCGCCCCTGGAAGTCGGGCAGAACGGGGGACGAAGACTGCAGGGGCTCGCGGGGACCTGCGGCATTCGGGGGGAACACGAGGGGACCGGCGGACTTACCTGATCCAGCGGCGGGACCGAGGAGCAGCGCGGGACCGGCCACGTGGACGAGCAGCGACGGGTAAGTATGTGGTCCTCAGAGGCAGCAGTGAAGATCTTCACTGCTGCTTCTAGGAGTCTGAAAACTACAACTCCCAGCATGCCTAGACTGCCTTTGGCTGTCTGGGCATGCTGGGAGTTGTAGTTTTGCAACATCTGGAGGGCCTCAGTTTGGAGACCATTGTATAATGGTCTCCAATCTGTGCTCTTCCAGCTGTTGCAAAACTACAACTCCCAGCATGCACTGACTGTCCAGGCATGCTGGGAGTTTTAGTTCAGCAACATCTGGCCCTTCAGATGTTGCCGTACTACAACTCCCAGCATGCCCTTCAGCTGTCTGGGCATGCTGGGAGTTGTAGTTTTGCAACAGCTGGAGACACACTGGTTGGGAAACATTGTTTCTAACTCAGTGTTTCCTAACCTGCGTGCCTCCAGCTGTTGCAAAACTATAACTCCCAGCATGCACTAAAAGACCATGCATGCTGGGAGTTGTAGTTTTGCAACATCTGGAGGGCCCCAGTTTGGAGACCATTGTATAATGGTCTCCAATCTGTGCTCTTCCAGCTGTTGCAAAACTACAACTCCCAGTATGCACTGACTGTCCAGGCATGCTGGGAGTTTTAGTTCAGCAACATCTGGCCCTTCAGATGTTGCCGTACTACAACTCCCAGCATGCCCTTCAGCTGTCTGGGCATGCTGGGAGTTGTAGTTTTGCAACAACTGGAGACACACTGGTTGGGAAACATTGTCTGTTTCTAACTCAGTGTTTCCTAACCTGTGTGCCTCCAGCTGTTGCAAAACTATGACTCCCAGCATGCACTAACAGACCATGCATGCTGGGAGTTGTGGTTTTGCAACAGCTGATGCAAGCCCCCGCCCCGCCACCCCCGTGAATGTACAGGGTACATTCACATGGGCGAGGCTTTTACAGTGGGTTTCTCGCATCTTGAGATGCAGCAAATTTTGCGCTGGGAAATCCCCCGCCCATGTGACTGTACCCTAAAAACACTACACTACCACAAAATAAAATAAAAAGTTAAAAACACTACATATACACATACCCTTACACAGCCCCCCTCCCCCAATAAGAACGTCCGGTACACCACTGTTTCCAAAGCAGAGCCTCCAGCTGTTGAAAAACAACAACTCCCAGTATTGTCGGACAGCCGTTGACTGTCCAGGCATGCTGGGAGTTTTGCAACAGCTGGAGGCACCCTGTTTGGGAATCACTGGCGTAGAATACCCCTATGTCCACCCCTATGCAAATCCCTAATTTAGGCCTCAAATGCACATGGCGCTCTCACTTTGGAGCCCTGTCGTATTTCAGGGCAACAGTTTAGGGCGACATATGGGGTATCGCCGTACTCGGGAGAAATTGCGTTACAAGGTTTGGGGGGCTTTTTCTTCTTTAACCCTTCATGAAAAGGAAATGTTGGGGTCTACACCAGAATGTTAGTGTAAAATTTTTTTATTTTTTACACTAACATGCTGATGTTGCCCTATACTTTACATTTTCACAAGAGGTAAAAGGGAAAAAAGCCCCCCAAAATTTGTAACGCAATTTCTCCCGACTACAGAGATACCCCATATGTGAGGGCAAAGTGCTCTGGGGGCGCACAACAAGGCCCAGAAGGGAGAGCGCACCATGTACATTTGAGGTGATTTGCACAGGGGTGGCTGATTGTTACAGCGGTTTTGACAAACGCAAAAAAAACAAAACCCCACATGTGACCCCATTTCGGAAACGACACCCCTCACGGAATGTAATGAGGGGTGCAGTGAGAATTTACCCCCCACAGGTGTCTGACGGATCTTTGGAACAGTGGTCCACGAAAATGAAAACTTGTACAGCCCACTGTTCCAAAGATCTGTCAGACACCAGTGGGGGGCAAATGCTCACTGTACCCCTTGTTACGTTCCTCAAGGGGTCTAGTTTCCAAAATGGTATGCCATGTGTGTTTTTTTTTGCTGTTCTGGCACCTTAGGGGCTTCCTAAATGCGACATGCTCCCCGAGCAAAATTTGCTCTCAAAAAGCCAAATATGACTCCTTCTCTTCTGAGCATTGTAGTTCGCCCATAGTGCACTTCAGGTCAACTTATGGGGTACCTCCATACTCAGAAGAGATGGGGTTACAAATTTTGGGGAGTATGTTCTGCTATTAACCCTTGCAAAAAGGTGAAATTAGGGGGGAAACACACATTTTAGTGGAAATTTTTTTTTTTTTTTTACATATGCAAAAGTCATGAAACACCTGTGGGGTAATAAGGCTCACTTTATTCCTTATTACATTCCTCAAGGGGTCTAGTTTCCCAAATGGTATGCCATGTGGGTATTTTTTGCTGTTCTGGCACCATAGGGGCTTCCTAAATGCGACATGCCCCCCGAGCAAAATTTGCTCTCAAAAAGCCAAATATGACACCTTCTCTTCTGAGCATTGTAGTTCACCCATAGTGCACTTCAGGTCAACTTATGGGGTACCTTCATACTCAGAAGAGAAGGGGTTACAAATATTGGGGGGTATTTCCTGCTATTAACCCTTGGAAAAATGTGAAATTTGGGGGGAAACACACATTTTAGTGAAAAAAAAAAATTTTTTTTTACATATGCAAAAGTCGTGAAACACCTGTGGGGTATTAAGGCTCACTTTATTCCTTGTTACGTACCTCAAGGGGTCTAGTTTCCAAAATGGTATGCCATGTGAGGGTTTTTTGCTGTTCTGGCACCATAAGGGCTTCCTAAATGCAACATGCCGCCAAAAACCATTTCAGAAAAACGTACTCTCCAAAATCCCCTTATCGCTCTTTCCCTTCTGAGCCCTCTACTGCGCCCGCCGAACACTTTACATAGACATATGAGGTATGTGCTTACTCGAGAGAAATTGGGCTACAAATATAAGTATACATTTTCTCCTTTTACCCCTTGTAAAAATTTAAAAATTGGGTCTACAAGAACATGCGAGTGTAAAAAATGAAGATTGTGAATTTTCTCCTTCACTTTGCTTCTATTCCTGTGAAACACCTAAAGGGTTAAAATGATGACTGAATGTCATTTTGAATACTTTGGGGGGTGCAGTTTTTATAATGGGGTCTTTTGTGGGGTATTTCTAATAAGAAGACCCTTCAAATCCACTTCAAACCTGAACTGGTCCCTGAAAAATAGTGAGTTTGAAAATTTTGTGAAAAATTGGAAAATTGCTGCTGAACTTTGAAGCCCTCTGGTGTCTTCCAAAAGTAAAAACTCGTCACTTTTATGATGCAGACATAAAGTAGACATATTGTATATGTGAATAAAAAATTTTTTTATTTGTAATATACATTTTCCTTACAAGCAGAGAGCTTCAAAGTTAGAAAAATGCAAAATTTTCAAATTTTTCATCAAATTTTAGGATTTTTCACAAGGAAAGGATGCAAGTTACCACAAAAATTTACCACCATGTTAAAGTAGAATATGTCACGAAAAAACAATCTCGGAATCAGAATGATAACTAAAAGCATTCCAGAGTTATTAATGTTTAAAGTGACAGTGGTCAGATGTGCAAAAAACGCTCTGGTCCTTAAGGCCAAAATGGGCTTGGTCCTGAAGGGGTTAAAAGAAGCAAAACAAAATAAAACCTATATAAGTTGGGTATCGTTTTAATAGTATGGACCTACAGAATAAAGATAAGGTGTCATTTTTACAAAGAAAGTGCAATGCGTAGAATAAGAATCTCCCAAAAGTTTTCATTTTTTGGGGGGTCTCCCCTTCTTTTTCCTCTTCTAGTTTTCTTTTTTGCGATCGTTTCAGTGGGAAATAGTCTGTAATAATTTCCGTCTGTTGATGGGTGCCTTTGTCTAAAAAACTTGCAACAACTTGCACCCTCTGACCTCAGAACAAGACCCAGTGCACGGACACCACAGTGCAGTGGAGAGTAAGTAAGAGACAGGCGGGCTCAGCATCATATAGAAAGGGGTGCTATTAAAGGGTACCTCTCATCAAATAAACTTTTGATATATTTTAGATTAATGAATGTTGAATAACTTTCCAATAGCATGTTAATGAAAAATATGCTTCTTTCTATTGTAATTTGTATTTTTCCCGATCAGTCCTGTCAGCAAGCATTTCTGACTCATGCTTGAGTCCTAAACACTCAGAGCTGCCAGCCTGCTTTGTTCACAGCCAAACAGGCTGTGAACAAAGCAGGCTGGCAGCTCTGAGTGTTCTCCTTTGTGAACAAAGCAGACTGGCAGCTCGTAGTGTTTAGGACTCCAGCATGAGTCTGAAATGCTTGCTGCCAGGACCGGTAGGGAGACCCCTAGTGGTAATTTCTTCAAAGTGGAAAATTAAATAGAAAGAAGCATATTTTTTAATAACATGCAATTGTAAAGTTATTCTGCAAACATTAATCTATAATATATCAAAAGTCTTTTTGATTAGAGGTACCCTTTAAGCGTACCAAACAACAATTGCTACACCAAAGAAGAAAAAGAAATACGCAACATAATGCACACCCACAATTACTATAATCCAAAAAATATTATCTTTATTGCACATAAGTATTACAAAACGCAGACAATACAATTAAAACCAATTAAAAAAGGCCCAAGTGGCCACTGCACAAACAAGGGGGGGACCCCCTAAAAAGAGGCACCTGCCTCCACAAATAAATAGGTTGTTAGCCTATCATGTAACAAGAATGTTAAATCAATACAGTCCTATCCCCACAACACTGATAATGTATTTACAACCTGAATATCCTTCATAAATAGCACAGGGGACTAGCAATGGAGGACAATAGATGGAGGAGTAGTACGGCAGGTGCCCCCCTAGAGACCCCACACGTTCCGTTGCCCGTCAGCAACTTCGTCAGCAACCCCTGAGGAAGTTGCTGACGGGCAACGGAACGCGTGGGGTCTCTAGGGGGGCACCTGCCGTACTACTCCTCCATCTATTGTCCTCCATTGCTAGTCCCCTGTGCTATTTATGAAGGATACTCAGATTGTATATACATTATCAGTGTTGTGGGGATAGGACTGTATTGATTTAACATTCTTGTTACATGATAGGCTAACAACCTATTTATTTGTGGAGGCAGGTGCCCTGGGTGGGGTTCCCCCCTCTTTTTAGGGGGTCCCCCCCCCCCTTGTTTGTGCAGTGGCCACTTGGGCCTTTTTTAATTGGTTTTAATTGTATTGTCTGCGTTTTTGTAATACTTATGTGCAATAAAGATAATATTTTTTGGATTATAGTAATTGTGGGTGTGCATTATATTGCGTATTTCTTTTTCTTCTTTGGTGTAGCAGTGGAGAGTAAGGACACGAACAGAGAAGAAAGTCCAGCACCAACGGGTAAGTGGATAAAATTCACATGCCTTATTTAATCCTTTAAAATTTCAGCTAGAAGCATGTACAATGAAGCAAAACTCTGCTTGACGCGTTCCATGGTATGCCCCTTTTTCAAAAGCATACTGTAAGCATTACACACAACGTTAAAATAAGTAAACTTCAAATAACTGGTAGCCATCAGCTGAAGTCACAAATAAAACAATGGATAACACGTATGCAATAGACTCCCATGAAGAAAGGAACCCCTAATGTACAGAGATGGAGAAAAATCTCAGTATATAACTTATATTTAAAACTTATGGACATTCCCAATATCTTCTTTTATTACTTTCTTCTCTGTACATGTTTCATCTCTATATTTCAGCATGTTCTAATAAAGAAAATACTGTTCAAACCTATAAGTGCAAACAATTCACCTAAATAATGCAAAATAATACAAAAAAGTGTACAAAAGTAAAAATACAAAAATTATACAAAAACGCCTGTATTCAGAAAGCACAGCTTCCAATGTGAACAGAGACAGATGTATTTTTTATTGGCAATTGAGCGTATGTTCATCAGAAAGACACAACTTGATAATGTGAATATGGACCAACATCATTTTCAGACATCATTAATACGTAAGCATTAAATCATGGCGTAGATTTACCTATTCTTTGCATGCTTTGGAAATTGAGTCTGCTATCCGTAATGATGTTATCCCCACTCAGTTTACTGTGCGTAATCCTGATTTTTATTCAATTGCCTCTTGGTGTGAGGCATTGGATAGATTCCAGGAGTTAATAGAACAAGATCTTGTTAATTTGCATAAAAAACAAATTGAGCGAAAAACGATACATCTGAATAATAACTTAACACATGAGGAAGTTTCCGCCCTGTCTGCCCTGCGCAATAGCCAGGATATGGTGGTTCGTAGTGCAGCAAAGGCGGCTCAAACAAAGGCAGACAAAATTGACAGATCGTCTCCTTCGGAGTATCATCGGAGTAATATAGATACTGCAAAAAACAGAGCTCTTTCTCAGAATCGCCGACATTTAATTTCACATCGGAACTTTCCTATAAATAAGAAAACAAATGGAAATACGTTTTTTTTCACTACTCCATATAGCAGACAATTATAATCAAGCACATCATCCAACATTATATTCCTATTTTAAAACAGGATTTGATCTTGTCTAATGGTATCTGCTTTGTTTCCAAAAAAGCCCCTTCTTTAGCCAATCTTCTCTCTAGTAGTGAATTTAACTTGGTACAACCTAAAGCGGCACACTGGCTTGCCTGTAAAGGAAATTACAAGTGTGCAGGTTCCCAATGTATAACTTGTACTTTTATGATAAAAACATGTGAATTTTCTTCTTATACAACAGTCAAAAAATATACGTATAAAATTTCATAAATTGTACCACAAAAGGAGTGGTTTACTTGGGATCATGTACAAGTTGTAAGAAACAAAATGTCGGCTGTACTGTAAATTCATTGAAGGCACGGATCAGAAGACATATTTCAGACATTTCCAATAACGCAGTAGGTGCCTCAGCCCTGACACATCATTTCAGAGAATATCACAGTGGAGACGCATCAAGTTTGATCATACAAGGTAATGAGAAAGTACATGTAGAAGGGGAGGGGATTTTCATAGGACACTTCTTAATAGAGAAATGTTTTGGATATTTTTGCTAGGAAGTAGGCAACCTTTTAGTTTAAATCTACGCCATGATTTAAATCTTACGTATTAATATTAATGATGTCTGAAAATTATGTTGGTCCATATTCACATTAAAAAGTTGCATCTTTCTGATAAACATTCTGAATACATGCGTTTTTGTATAATTTTTTTGTATTTTTTCTTTTGTACAATTTTTTGTTTTATTTTGTATTATATAGGTAAATTATTTGCACTCATAGGTTTGAACAGTATTTTTCTTTCTTGGAACATGTTTAAATATAGAGATGAAATATGAAACATGTACAGAGAAGAAATTAATAAAAGAAGATATTGTGAATGTCCATAAGTATTAACACGTTAACGACCATGGACGTGTGTATACACGTCCAGGCAGGAAGCACGTTCCTGCATCAGGACGAGTATACACGTCCATGGTTCTCGTGGGTGCTGCCCAGTACCCAAATATGCTATCCACCGCCGCCTAATATCCTCCAATGTTTTTTGTGAGTTCTTAAGGATACTAGTCAATTTGCCATTAATTATGATCGAGTTCAGCTTGGATTTGACTAAATGTAAGGGGATATAATTAGTCTTCCAGCTTGTAGCAATGGCTTTCTTGGACATTGATGGTTACTTAAAAAAATGTATAAAGAGCAATCAAAAAGTCCCATCAAAAGAAAAATGGTACAGATCACAGCGCAAAAAATGGGCCCTCTCACATCCCCATATACGGAAAAATAAAAAAAAGTTATAGGGGTCAGAATAGGACATTTTTAAACATGCTAATATCCATACAAAAAGTAAAGATTTCTTAAGAGAAGTAAAACAAAATAAAACCTATATAAGTTGGGTATCGTTTTAATAGTATGGACCTACAGAATAAAGATAAGGTGTCATTTTTACAAAGAAAGTGCACTGCGTAGAATAAGAATCTCCCAAAAGTTACAAAATTGTGTTTATTTAATTTTTTTCAATTTTTAAATAAGATGCATCAAAGCTGCATGTAGTGTCAATTTGTCCCGATTTACTTATGATTCTGAGCAGTTTAGGCTGCTGCCTTCTGGAGTCAAGCCAGCTGGATATACTATGCATTATTGTGTTTGCATTATTGTGTTTTTTATTTAATTTTTTTCAATTTTTAAAGGGGTACTCCACCCCTAGACATCTTATCCCCTATCCAAAGGATATGGGATAAGATGTCTGATCGCAAGGGTCCCACCGCTGGGAACCCCCGCATTATAGCTTGCAGCACCCACCTGTATCTGCTTCCGGCAGCTCTGGAGGTTCTGGCTCCCGACCATGGGAACGGAAGATTGTGACATCCCGACTCCGCCCCGTGTGACGTCACGCCCTTCCCCCTCAATGCAAGTCTATGGGAGGGCCCAGCACCGGGACCCCTGTGATCAGACTTCTTATCCCCTATCCTTTGGATAGGGGATAAGATGTCTAGGGGTGGAGTACCCCTTTTAAATAAGATGCATCAAAGCTCCATGTAGTGTCAATTCACCCAGATTTACTTATGATTCTGAACAGTTTAGGCTGCTGCCTTCTGGAGTCAAGCCAGCTGGATGTACTATTTAAGGCACATCAACTAAAACAGATAAGCACAAGACAAACACTGGAACCGCTATATTCTTCTCCAATAATTGCATTATTCTCTAATAAAATTGCTAATGCTATTTTATTGCCTTTATAAAAAATTTAAAATATCCTGGAATGCTTCTTTAACTTCTGAACTGTTTTTAATAGCATTTAGAGATATGCTTTATGGACGTAAGCACAATGGGGGGTATTTACGAATAATGGCCGTGGTATGTGTTTTTTTACTCATTTTTTTCATGGGTGGCTTTTTCACTCACTGCGCCAAATTTACAAAAAGGTGCAATTTCAGAAATGACTGTCATATGTGTGAATTTACCCACCTTTCAGGTGATAGTTCCAGGAAGCTCTTTCAGTTGTGATTCCTTGTGTGTTACTGCAAGGCAGTTTAGTAGCTTCAATGTGAATTTTTTTATTTTACATCTTTTCATTAGCTCACAGGGTTATAAAACCTTTGAGGGGAAGGGGGAGTGTCACTACCTTGGGGTTTTGGTGGGATGTGATTTGTTCTGCTCATGCAGCCTTGTCCATGACTCATGGACAAGTCTGAGGCTGCTGTACAACTGGGTAGTGTCCCAGTAGGTATGGGGACCCCTAGTGGTGGCTGATGACCTGTTTTCTTGATAAATTACAAAAAAATTGTGAAACAAACATATTACAAAAGGTGTCTAATTTGCATCCATGAAAATTTAGTCATTTTAATCTTAAAGTAATAATTTGGATAAACATGTAAACAAGTATGGCTTGTAAACTTAATTGCTCAGAATATCCAGTTTTTTTTTTACTCCTTCCCACAAATAGATGTATATTTACATCCATTGGATGCTCCCGCTGTATGACATGTGCTCAGAAGGTAAGCATGCATCATACTTAGTGGGTCCCAGTTGCTATCAGCAACCACGACCCATGGCTAATGCCAGACATCGCCGATCGGGCTGCTGTCCAGCATTAACCCTTTAGGTGCTGCAATCAAAGTTGATTGCAGCATCTAAAAGCAGTTACACTAACTCCGTTACCGGCTAGCCCAGTGGGCTGATCGGGACTGCTGCGGCAAAATCGAGAGGACAGGGGGAGGTGTCTTACCTTCCTCACAGCCGCCCCATCGGTGGTCCAGGCTTTCAGCCAGGTTTGCCAGCCAGCTTTGTCGGATCACCGATAACACTGATCAATGCTCTCCTATGGAGAAGCATTGATCAGTGTATGCAATCTAAAGATTGCATGTTATAGTCCCCTATGGGGACTAAAAAAAAAGTGTAAAAAATAAATAAAAAAAAGTTAATAAATATGCATTAACCCTTTCCCTAATAAAAGTTTAAATCACCCCCTTTTCCCATTTTTCTAATAAAAAAAATAAAACCTAAACATGTGTGGTATTGCCCCGTGCGTATTTGTCCAAACTATTAAAATAAAACCTATTAATAAAACCGCACGGTCAAAGGCACAAGTGTAAAAAAAAATTGCAGAAATACATATTTTTGGTCAATTTAAATACTAGAAAATGAATAAAACGCAATCAAAAGGTGCCATAAAAAATGGTTCCGATAAAAACTTCAGATCATGGCACAAAAAATGAGCTCCCATACATCCCTATATATGGAAAAATAAAAAAGTTATAGTGGTAAGAACTGGACAATTTTAAACATACTAATTTTGGTGCATGTAGTTATAATTTTTTTTAAAAGTAGTAAAATAAAATAAAACCTATATAAATTAGGTAACATGTCCATCCTAACCATATTGAAAAATCTTTACAAATAAAAAATAAAATAGTTATATTTTTAAAGGAAATAAAATAATAATAATATTTCAAATAACAAGGTGATCTGCTTATATTAATAATTTCAACAAATTTTTGTTATGTGCCACTTTTTTCATGGTGGCAATTTGTGCCATTTTAAAAGGGTTGCACACATTCATCTTGATGTGTTGCATCTATTTTCTCCCTTCTTTATAGTCGCATTATGGTAATGTTTAGAGGTATAGCACCTGAGTTTGCTCGGGGTAATCATTCCTTTACAGAGTAAGCGTTCTACAAAAAGTGACCCTTGGCACCCTCGGGATGGTGTCTTTCAAATATGGATTGGACAGAGGATGTGCCAGAGCTTTTGTAGTATATTTCTCATGGCATGTTGCCCTGCTGAATATGTGGTCACAAAGTTGAAACCAAAAGGGATTTTTTTTTCTTTTTTGATCTTGTTCATCTGAGCTGGTGTCTCCCATCTCTTGTCTAGGCATTACTCTTGTGTCAGGTTCTTTGTTCTAAGGTATGCATTTTTTTTACCCTTTAGCACAGAAGCGTTCCTCCAGAGATCTAGCTTGAGTGATAAAGGCACTGTCTTCCGTGCAGTTCTTCCTTACTCTTTTGTACTGGCCAAAGGAGGTATTCTCACGCCACTTCTTATAGTGGCCACTGTGAAATTAGATATAACTGTTTGAATCCACAGTTTTAAAGTAAGTTGACCTGAGTATTTCATCGTTCTTAGGGGTGATCTCCAGGTCAAGGAACTCGATTTTTTCCGAGGAATAGTTGGGGGTTAGTGTAATCCCCCAATCATTGTTGTTAATCTCTCTGACAAATTGATCAATATTCTCAGTGGGGCCCTGCCACAGGATGAACAGGTCATCTATATACCTTTTGTATATAGGTGAAAAAGTTATTTTTGAGTACCAGTTCCAGACATGTGGTGAGGAAGGCAACACCTCTGGTGGTACATCAGAGTCTTTCTCCAGAAATTCTCTGGTGCACTGAATGCCTAAGTCGTGGCAAATATTAGTGTATAGTGTGGTCATGTCCATTGTGACCAGCGTCAAGTGAGATGAGTTGGTTGGAATTTTTGAGGTAGCTCGGGAGATTCTGTACATATTCCTGTAACAGAAGGCCGAGATATTGTGATAGGTTGCAAGTGCTGCTATTTATGCCGGAAACAATAGGCCTTCCTGGTGGGCAGGTCGAGTTTTTATGGATCTTTGGAAGATGGTAGTTGTATGGAACTGTGGGGTTAGGAATGAACATGAACTTCTTCTCTTGTTCAGAAATGATGTTTTTGGTGAGGCCCTCATTTAATGTGGATAGAAATTCTTTTTGTAATGCCAGGAATGGGTCACCTTTCAATACTTTATAGTAGTTTTCATCTTCCAGAATCTTGCAAGCTTCCAGATGATAATCCTCGTAGTTTTGTATCACCAGGTTCACGCCTTTGTCCGCTGGTCTAATTACGATCTCCCTGTTGTCTTTAAGGCATGTTTCTCTCTGGCTGTAAGGTGTCCTTCATGTCTTCTCTGTGGGAACTTGTCTGGCAGTGTTTTAAAATCCTCTGCCACCAGTTCGTGGAAAGTTTTCAGTTTATGTCTTTAATAGGGTAAAATTTGGATTTATTCACAATATTGGGATGTTTTCATCCTTTTTTTCTTTATTGTTTGGTAGTGAGAAATGGCGTTGTAAGGTAAGGCGCCGAGTAAAGTGGTGCAGATCCAGAAAAAGATCAAATTTAGTGGGGTTGTAATGTGGACAGAAGGATAGGCCCTTCTGTAGGAGTAAGAGTTCATTTCTGTTAAGGATTTGAGTAGATAAGTTAAATATTTTGATGGTCGAATTCATTCTATTCTTTTCTTCTTGAGGTGTATTTTTTTTATTTTATTTTTCCTTTTTTGGGGGTCTCCCCCTCTTTTTCCTCTTCTAGTTTTCTTTTTTGCGATCGTTTCAGTGGGAAATAGTCTGTAATAATTTCCGTCTGTTGATGGGTGCCTTTGTCTAAAAAACTTGCAACAACTTGCACCCTCTGACCTCAGAACAAGACCCAGTGCACGGACACCACAGTGCAGTGGAGAGTAAGGACACGAACAGAGAAGAAAGTCCAGCACCAATGGGTTAGTGGATAAAATTCACAGGCTTTATTGAATCCTTCAAAATTTCAGCTACAAGCATGCACAATGAAGCAAATCTCTGCTTGACATGTTCCATGGTATGCCACTTTTTCAACAGCATACTGCAAGCATTACACACAACATTAAAATAAGTAAACTTCAAATAACTGATAGCCATCAGCTGAAGTGACAATTAAACCAATGGATAGACTCCCATGAAGAAAGGGTTAAAAATGAACCCCTAATGTACGGAGATGGAGAAAAATCTCAGTATATAACTTATTTTTAATACTTATGGACATTCCCAATATCTTCTTTTATTAATTTCTTCTCTGTACATGTTTCATCTCTATATTTCAGCATGTTCTAAGAAATACTGTTCAAACCTATGTGTGCAAATAAATCACCTATATAATACAAAATAATATAAAAAAATTGTACAAAAGTAAAAATAAAAAAAAATTATACAAAAACGCATGTATTCAGAAAGCACAACTTCCAATGTGAACAGAGACTAATGTATTTTTTCTTTTTTCTTGGCAATTGAGCGTATGTTTATCAGAAAGATGCAACTTCATAATGTGAATATAGACCAACATCATTTTCAGACATCATTAATACGTAAACATTAAATCATGGCGTAGATTTACCTATTCTTTGCATGCTTTGGAAATTGAGTCTGCTATCAGTAATGATGTTATCCCCACTCAGTTTACTGTACGTAATCCTGATTTTTATTCAATTGCCTCTTGGTGTGAGGCATTGGATAGATTCCAGGAGTTAATAGAACAAGATCTTGTTAATTTGCATAAAGAACAAGTTGAGCGAAAAACGATACATCTGAATAATAACTTAACACATGAGGAAGTTTCCGCCCTGTCTGCCCTGCGCAATAGCCAGGATGTGGTGGTGCGTAGTGCAGACAAAGGCGGCTCAAACATAGGCAGACAAAATTGACAGATCGTCTCCTTCAACTGGGTTATCATCGGAGTAATATAGATACTGCAAAAAACAGAGCTCTTTCTCTGAATCGCCGAGATTTAATTTCACATTGGAACTTTTCTATAGATAAGAAAACAAATGGAAATAAGGTTTTTTTTCACTACTAAAAAAATAGCAGACAATTTACAACTATCAAGCACATCATCCAACATTATATTCCTATTTTAAAACAGGATTCGATCTTAAAGCAGATAGTATCTGATGGTATCTGCTTTGTTTCCAAAAAAGCCCCTTTTTAGGTAATCTTCTCTCTCCTAGTGAATTTCACTCGGTACAACCTAAAACGGCACACTGGCTTGCCTGCAAAGGCAATTACAAGTGTGCAGGTTCCCAATGTATAACTTGTACTTTTATGATAAAAATGTGAATTTTCTTCTTATACAACCGTCAAAAAATATACGTATAAAAATGTCATAAATTGTAACACAAAAGGAGTGGTTTACTTGGGAATGCAAAATGTCGGCTGTACCGTAAATTCATTGAAGGCACGGATCAGAAGACATATTTCAGACATTTCCAATAATGCAGTAGGTGCCTCAGCCCTGACACGTCATTTTAGAGAATATCACAGTGGAGACACATCAAGTTTGATCATACGAGGTATTGAGAAACTACATGTGCCTAGAAGGGGAGGGGATTTTCATAGGAAACTTCTTAATAGAGAAATGTTTTGATATTTTTGCTAGGAAGTAGGCAACCTTTTGGTTTAAATCTACGCCATGATTTAATTCTTACGTATTAATATTAATGATGTCTGAAAATTATGTTGGTCCATATTCACATTATGAAATTGCATCTTTCTGATAAACATTCTGAATACATGCGTTTTTGTATTTTTTTGTATTTTATTATTTTAACTTTTGTACCATTTTTTTATTATTTTGTATTATATAGGTGAATTATTTGCACTCATAGGTTTGAACAGTATTTTTCTTTCTTAGAACATGTTGAAATATAGAGATGAAATATGAAACATGTACAGAGAAGAAATTAATAAAAGAAGATATTGTGAATGTCCATAAGTATTAACACGTTAACGACCATGGAAGTGTATACACGTCCAGGCAGGATGCACGTTCCTGCACCAGGACGAGTATGCACGTCCATGGTTCTCGTGGGTGGTGCCCAGTGCACCCACAAGACTGCGGCAGGGACTCAGCTGTAACTCACAGCCAGGACCCTGCCGCACTGCCAGGACCGAAGTAAAGAATCAAAGGCGAATGACCAGGGAGTCAGGAGTTTGTCTGGCGCAGAGAGGAACCATCAGACAGCCAAGTAAAATCAATGGATTTATTAGATGCAACGCGTTTCGCTGCGCATGCGCAGCTTCATCAGGCATCAGGCCTCAGGCCTGATGAAGCTGCGCATGCGCAGCGAAACGCGTTGCATCTAATAAATCCATTGATTTTACTTGGCTGTCTGATGGTTCCTCTCTGCGCCAGACAAACTCCTGACTCCCTGGTCATTCGCCTTTGATTCTACACTTACCCAGGAGGGCTGCAGTGGACCTGCTTTCATATCTCTTCTGCTCTTAACCTTGTTGTGTGTGGGCGCACAACCAACTTCGGTAAGCGGCTTGGGAATCACCTTCCCCTACCCCCACCTGCAAGATCTACTGATCCCGCACATGAGGCGCCTTCCTTCCTTTCTCTAGGACCGAAGTAAAGTGAAGTGACCGCGGGCTATAAGTGTTTTTCAGGGCATTGTTCAATGAATTATAGACCCCACCCCGTGCCTGAAAGGATCAAATTAATAAAAGAAGTTATTGTGAATGTCCATAAGTATTAACACGTTAATGACCATGGAACAATACCGCACCCCTACAAATGTATTGGCTGGACCAGGGACCACTCTTATCTGTCTTTAGTCAGCTAGCAGGGACGTGCAGCTGTCTGTGACACTTAACGTTCCCAATGGATATATCCGTTATGTTGTGGGAACAAGCACCCCCTCATGGCCAATATGTCCATCACTGGGCATTAAAAAGAATTTCTGCGGTATAGGTGTCCGTTGTCATGTGAAAAAAGGGATGCCAATGAAATGAATGGAGCTGCTACAGTAAACATCAGGATCACTTTTTTTGACATGATGCTGATGGATACCTCTAACATACTGCTGAAATGCAGTATGAACGGGATGCAGTGTAGAGTCACATAGAGCACATCCGCAGCATATTTCACACCACGGATGCCGCCGGCAGTAACAAAGGCAAGATCACTGCTGCGGCTTGGTAGCTCAGTGTGACCGTTCATGATTGCCGGTGGGAAATCCACCGCTATGAGTGGACACAAAAAGCTACCCAGCTGCAACAGGGAGCTCAATATTGTGACTGTGCTGTGTAGATCCTACACATTATGCATTTTTATTTTTCATTATATTTATTTATTTAATGTATTTTATATTTTACTTTTGTACACTTTTTGTACACTTTTTTTACACTTATTGTTTTTAAACTTTTACTTTATATTATTTTTTTTACACTTTTTTTTTTAATGCTTTGGAATACTTAGTATTCCAAAGCACTGCAGTTATATGCTGCCTGCTAGTTTTACACTGGCAGGCAGCATATCAGGATGTGCCTCTGGCATGCCTCCTAACAGGCAATATCCGGGGCAGACCTGTGGGTGCTTGTAAAGACCCCCGGCTGCCAAGGTAACTAGCAGCACCACGAAATCTTTGCGGGGTGCTACAGGAGAGAGACAGAGGGAGCCCCCTACCTCTGTCAAAACTCCTTACAGCTCATGGTCACTTCTGACCGTGGCTGTAAGGGTTAAACTGCCGGGACCCGAGGTTTACTTCGGTCCTGGAAGTGCGGCAGGTTCCCGTCTATCTGGGATCACACACAGCACCTCGCGATCATGCTGCGGGGTGCTGCAGGGAAGACAGAGGGAGCTCTCTCCCTCTGTCAAAACACTTATAGCCCGCGGTCACTTCACTTTACTTCGGTCCTGGCAGTGTGGCAGGGTCCCGGCTGTGAGTTACAGCTGAGTCCCTGCCGCAGTCTTGTGGGTGCACTGGGCAGCACCCACGAGAACCATGGACGTGTATACTCGTGCATCCTGCCTGGACGTGTATACACTTCCATGGTCGTTAACGTGTTAATACTTATGGACATTCACAATATCTTCTTTTATTAATTTGATCCTTTGCAGGCAAGGGGTGGGGCTATAATTCATTTAACAATGCCCTGAAAGCCAAAGGGGTCCTACCAGGCGGTCAGGCAACCAGATAAGTAGGAGTACTGCCCAGCCCGGGATGAACAGCATGATAAAATATGAGGCGCATTTCCTCTATTTTAAAAGCGACTTACCAAAATGTAGTGTACAAAAAATATGTCCCACAAATGATACATTTGTGAAAAAAAAAGCAAATATCGCATTTTTAACACTGACATTGTAATAATTCCTGGCAAAAAACTATGGTGTTAAAATACTCACTGTACCGCAAATACCTTGAGGGGCCTAGTTTTTAAAATGGAGTCATTGGGGGGGGGGGGGTTTCCTATGATCTACCACCTTCAAATTTCTGCAAACCTTGCATAGCGCATAAAAAAGATGTACTTTTCAAATTTTCTAAATTTTCAAGTTAAATTGTTAGGCTTCTAATTTAACCCCTTAAGGACTGAGCCCTTTTTCACCTTAAGGACTCGGCCATTTTTTTGCAATTCTGACCACTGTCACTTTAAACATTAATAACTCTGGAATGCTTTTAGTTATCATTCTGATTCCGAGATTGTTTTTTCGTGACATATTCTACTTTAACATAGTGGTAAAATTTTGTGGTAACTTGCATCCTTTCTTGGTGAAAAATCCCCAAATTTGATGAAAAATTTGAAAATTTAGCATTTTTGTAACTTTGAAGCTCTCTGCTTGTAAGGAAAATGGATATTCCCCAAAAATTTTTTTACTCACATATACAATATGTCTACTTTATGTTTGCATCATAAAATTGACATGTTTTTACTTTTGGAAAACACCAGAGGGCTTCAAAGTTCAGCAGCAATTTTCCAATTTTTCACAAAATTTTGAAACTCGCTTTTTTTCAGGGACCAGTTCAGGTTTGAAGTGGATTTGAAGGGTCTTCATATTAGAAATACCCCATAAATTACCCCATTATAAAAACTGCACCCCCCAAAGTATTCAAAATGACATTCAGTCAGCGTTTTAACCCTTTAGGTGTTTCACAGGAATAGCAGCAAAGTGAAGGAGAAAATTCACAATCTTCATTTTTTACACTCGCATGTTCTTGTAGACCCAATTTTTGAATTTTGCAAGGGGTAAAAAGGAGAACATTTTTACTTGTATTTGAAACCCAATTTTTCTCAAGTAAGCACATACCTCATATGTCTATGTTAATTGTTCGGCGGGCGCAGTAGAGGGCTCAGAAGGGAAGGAGCGACAAATGGTTTTTGGGGGGCATGTCACCTTTAGGAAGCCCCTATGGTGCCAGAACAGCAAAAAAAAAACACATGGCATACCATTTTGGAAACTAGATCCCTCGGGGAACATAACAAGGGGTAAAGTAAACCTTAATACCCCACAGGTGATTCACGACTTTTGCATATGTAAAAAATATATATATATATTTTCCCTAAAATGCTTGGTTTCCCAAAAGTTTTACATTTTTTAAAAAGGGTAATAGCAGAAAATACCCCCCAAAATTTGAAGCCCAATTTCTCCCGATTCAGAAAACACCCCATATGGGGGTGAAAAGTGCTCTGCTGGCGCACTACAGGTCTCAGAAGAGAAGGAGTCACATTTGGCATTTTTGAAGGAAACTTTGCTCTGGGGGCATGCCGCATTTAGGAAGCCCCTATGGTGCCAGGACAGCAAAAAAAACAAAACACATGGCATACCATTTTGGAAACTAGACCCCTTGGGGAACGTAACAAGGGGTAAAGTGAACCTTAATACCCCACAGGTGTTTCACAACTTTTGCATATGTAAAAAAATATATATATTTTTTTTACCTAAAATGCTTCTTTTCCCCAAAATTTTACATTTTTAAAAAGGGTAAAAGCAGAAAAGACCCACCAAAATTTGTAACACAATTTCTCCCGAGTACGGCGATACCCCATTTGCGACCCTAAACTGGGGTATTCTGGGACACAAAATTCAATCTTTCTTGTTTAGCAAAACAATAAAGATTGAATTTTGTGTCCCAGAATACCTTGGCATTGCATAGGGGTGGACATAGGGGTATTCTACGCCAGTGATTCCCAAACAGGGGGCCTCCAGCTGTTGTAAAACTCCCAGCATGCCTGGACAGTCAGTGGCTGTCTGGTAATACTGGGAGTAGTTGTTTTGCAACAGCTGGAGGCTCCGTATTGGAAACCGTGGCGTACCAGACGTTTTTCATTTTTATTGGGGAGGGGAGGGGGGCTGTGTAGGGGTATGTGTATATGTAGTGTTTTTTACTTTTTATTTTATTTTTTGTTAGTGTAGTGTAGTGTTTTTAGGGTACAGTCGCACAGGCGGGGGTTCACAGTAGTTTCTCGCTGGCAGTGTGAGCTGCGGCAGAAAATTTGCCGCAGCTCAAACTTGCAGCCGGATACTTACTGTAAACCTCCGCCCATGTGAGTGTACCCTGTACATCCAGCTGTTGCAAAACTACAACTCCCAGCATGTACGGTCTATCAGTGCATGCTGGGAGTTGTAGTTTTGCAACAGCTGGAGGCACACTGGTTGTGAAACACCGAGTTTGGTAACCAGTGTGCCTTCAGCTGTTGCAAAAGCTACAACCCCCAGCATGTACGGACAGCTGAAGGGCATGCTGGGTCTTGTAGTTATGCAACAGCTGGAGGCATACTACTTTGGCTGGGGATGCTGGGGATTGTAGTTATGCAACAGCTGGAGACACACTGGTTTGCTACTTAACTCAGTGTGCCTTCAGCTGTTGCAAAACTACAACTCTCAGCAGTCACCGACAGCCAACGGTAATGCTGGGAGTTGTAGTTATGCAACCAGCAGATGCACCACTACATCTGTAGTTATGCAACCAGTAGATGCACCACTACCACATAAGGGCATGCTGGGAGTTGTGGTTGTCTGCATCCTGCTGTTGCATAACTACAGCTCCCAGCATGCCCTTTTTGCATGCTGGGAGCTGTTGCTAAGCAACAGCAGGAGGCTGTCACTCACCACCAACGATCCACGCCGCATCAGGTCAGTCCCTCGTCGTCGCCGCCGCTCCTGGGGCCCCAATACCAACATTCACGCCGGGGATCGGGGTCCCCAGCTCCCGGGGTGCACATCCCGCTCACGTCCTCTGGAAGAGGGGCGGAGCGGGTTGCGGGAGTGACACCCGCAGCAGGCGCCCTGATTGGTCTGCCGGGAAACCGGCCGACGAATCAGGGCGATCGTGAGGTGGCACCAGTGCCACTTCACCCCTGCAGGCTATGGCTGTTCGGGGCCGTCAGAGACGGCCCCGAACAGCCTGTAATTCCGGGTCACCGGGTCACTGGAGACCCGATTGACCCGGAATCTGCCGCAGATCGCTGGACTGAATTGTCCAGCGATCTGCGGCCATCGCCGATATGGGGGGCATCATGACCCCCCTGGGCAATATGCCGCGATGCCTGCTGAACATCCACGATTTGAAAAAAACAGGCCTGGTCTTTCAGGGGCATACAGGTTTACTTGTATTGGTCTTTAACCTCTTAAGAATGCAGGGCGTACCTGTACGCCCTGCGACCGGTCCCGGTGTTTAAAACTGGGTCACGCCATGACCCTGCATCACACCGGGTCTGTCCCGATGTCCCGATCAGCTAGGACGCGAGCGGAGGCCCCCTTACCTTGCTCTGTCACGTCCGATCGGCGTTTGATTGCTCCAAGCCTGAGCTACAGGCTTGAGCGATCAACCCCCTATTGAGCTGATCCATGCAAAGCTATGGCTTTGCAGGGATCAGGGTAAAAGATCAGTGTGTGTAGTGTTATAGCCCCCTATGAGAGCTATAACAATGCATAAAAATTTTTTAAAAAAGTTAATAAAGGTTATTTAACCCCTTCCCTAATAAAAGTTTGAATCACCCCCCCCTTTTTCCATTAAAAAAAATAACTGTGTAAATAAAAAAAAATAAACATATGTGGTATCGCCGCGTGCATAAATGTCTGAACTATAAAAATATATAGTTAATTAAACTGCACGGTCAATGGCGTATGCGCAAAAAAAAATTGAAAGTCCAAAATTGCGTATTTTTGGTCACTTTTTATATCATAAAAAAATGAATAAAAAGCGATCAAAAAGTCCATTCAATGCAAACATGGTACCGATAAAAACTTCAGAACACAGCGCAAAACATGAGCCCCCATACCGGCCCGTATGCAGAAAAATAAAAAGTTATAGGGGTCAGAAGATGACAATTTTAAACGTATAAATTTTCCTGCATTTAGTTATGATTTTTTTCATCAGAAGTATGACAAAATCAAACCTATATAAGTAGGGGATCATTTTAACCATATGGACCTACAGAATAAAGATAAGGTGTCACTTCAGCTGATGGCTATCAGTTATTTGAAGTTTACTTATTTTAACGTTGTGTGTAATGCTTGCAGTATGCTTACAAAACGTGTCAAGCAGAGTTTTGCTTCACTGTACATGCCTGTAGTTGAATTTTTCAAGGATTCAATAAAACCTGTGAATTTTATCCACTTACCCGTTGGCGCTGGACTTTCTTCTCTGTTTGTGTTTGTGTCTTCATCTTTAGGTGCTTCCCATAGATTAGATGTTTGTACATTTCCAATGATAAGGGGTTGTAGCAATGGTACAGATGCTGTATTTCCTGAAGTTGAGTTGTCAAATATAATCGAATCTTACTTTCCAATCTCAGTGATTGAGTTCCCTGGGGAGCCATCAATCGAGCTATGCACGGTGAGAATGGATTTGTGTATATCGGTCCCTCCTTGTGCTCCTGATGGTTACGGTTCATCCCTTGACAGCGATGGGGAGAGATGTAATAGAGTTGGTGTCAGGGATTCAATGTCACGGATGGTGTCTTATTTAAGCTTGTAATTATTCTTTATATGGTCGATTGTGTTCGGTATATGTTTTAGGCATATACTTATGTCCACGTCCTGGTCTGTTTCAGTATTTTCTTTATTTTTCGTGTTGTAAGGTTCACATTGGTCCCTTCTTTCCATCCGTTAGGGTTGCCCACGGGGTAGCCGGCAGCTTTTTGTGTAATTTTGTGGTACTCTTCAGTGTTCTTGGGTTGTTCTGTACCGGGCTTTTTAGTGGGTGTTTTTTTTGTGTTCCGCCAGACTTGTGGTCCTGCACCATTTTGTCTAGGCTTTTTGTGACCACTGGGGGCAGTGGTGGTGTTTATGATGGATAGGTTAAGTCGCAGTTTTGGGGTTTTGTGGGGTTTCGGGCAGGGGGTAGGGTGTCTTTCTGTGTCTGCTCTGCATTTGGAGTTCTTCTTATTCCAACACCTGTAAACCCCTCCCCTTCTGTCATCCCTATCCTGATTTAGTTTGCCCGCTTTTTTTGAAAATAATATCTTTTTGGGCTTTAGTTACCCTAATGGAGATGTTACGATTTAGAGCGTGAAATTCATTAAGGGTATAAAATTCTTCTAATTTCAACATAGTATGCTATATTTTTTCAAGTAATTGATCATGTGGGAGGGTGCATTTTGCTCTGATGTGCTCCATAAGCATGTTGAAGCACTTGTTGAGCAAAAGGTCCCACTCTCGTACATACATCTCATTGTTTTTAAAGGTAGAGTCCATAGTGAGTCTCAAGCCCCTTGGGGCTAAATCCTCATTAATATAGATATTCAGAAAATCGGCATCACTGCTATGTCTTATTTCGGAATAAAGTAAGTCTTCAAGTTCATTAAATAGTTAAGTCATGGTAGTGACAAGTTGATTAAAATGATTCTGACTGTTGATCAATACATATATTAATACTTATATATTTATATGCCATTTATAATGCTGAAAAAATATATTTCTTACCTACTCTTAATTTCTATAGCCAGCTTGCTATCTGCTTGCAACTAAGAAAGACACCTTGGAATGATGCCAGGCGGCCCAAGATGAGACGTCAGAAGACAAAATATTTGAGGAAGATACAGATTGTATAGAAGGGCAAAGATCAGTTTTTTTTCCAGTTTCAGAGTAAAAGAGCCGCATAAGTGAACTTTGGCCAAGAAATAAATAAATGTTTAAATATGCTAATATATACAGAGATAGAACTCAAATAACCAATCAAAATGCAACATGATGATTTTGACATCATAACTCATAACTAACCTTCCTTTTTTGTCAAAAGCTAACACGCTTCCGTAAAATAAAGCAGAACTCTCTTGGAGAACTCTCTGATAACACTTGGGAACTCTGAGTTTTCTTGCTGAGAGAGTTTTATACCAACATATTGGCCCTCATTTACTAAGAGTGGAGTTTAGGTTTCTTGTGGGTTTTAATTCCCTAAAAAACTTTTTGCCATGGTATTTACTAAGGTTTCCCAACATTTTCCCCTTTCCCTACACTTTGCTTTTTTTTTACACATGCTCTGATCTGTAGGGTTTTCCTCAGCTCAAATCCACCACATTTTATGTGGAAACCTTCGTAAATATGTTGTTTTTTTGTAAAAATGTCGGGAACACGCCCCTTTACCAGGTGGCCACGCAAAATGCAGTGTTAGTCTGGTTTTTTTCAATTCTGGCGCAGACAGAATTTCTGGCGCAACGCTACAGAATCTGGCGCACAAACCGACAAAACATGTCAGGTTTGCAATAGTAAATGAGGGCCATTGTCTGGTGTATATTTCTTTATGTTGACACTCAGCATTATACAGCAGCAGTCACGCACATTTTAAGGCCTCATCTGCAACCATCCTTGACAGTTTGTGTCAGAAGTGGGACTCTGTTCCCTGGACTACACTAGAGGGAAGAGCCAAGTCTGGTGGACCAACACCTCTAACCATCCAGGGCAACCTAGAGCTGTTCAAGCAGGGGCCTTATCAACTCCACGGAACGCGGTAAGCCTGTTGATCTCTTTATAAATCTGTAGCTTATCTGTGTTTTTTTTTTTTTTTTCCCCCTCCTGTCTGTAGCACACCTGGGGGAGGGGTTAATTGATTAACTGCTCTCAGGTGTTTAAAACTAACTGGGAAACTCTGTGAGCTCTGCTCTGACTGAGTCTAACTGAAGCTTGGTTTGTATTCTAAAGTGTTAACATCTGAGAAGTTTTATACGCAGAAGTTTAAAAAGCAGGAGTTGTAAGCAGGACCCACTGTAACTGTAAGTATTACATTCCCTTGATAAAAGTAGTTTTTCTTAATAGTTAATAACAGCTGTTTGTCACCAAGGATATGGACAGCAAGATTGGAGGTTTTCTTCAGTGCACATTGTGCCACATGTATACATCTCTGGAGCAGCAGCTTCAGGGTGAATACCGCTGTGACAAATGTGAGCATGTTGCCCACCTGGAAGCTCGTATTAGAGATCTAGAGGAGCAAAATGCAACATTGAGGGCGATTGACAATCTTACAGAGCAAGAAGTTAGTGGGGTAGAAATGGAGGTTGGAGAAACTAGCCAGGAGGCCCAAGTAGGGAGCTGGGTTAATGTAGTTAGAGGGACTGGAAAGGGGGCAAGGAAAAGGAAGGTCACTTCTGCTTCTGATCTCCCAAGTAAAATTGCCAAGTTGGGCGATGATGCGAGGGCCTCAGTATCAGAGATGGCAACCCTAGTGGATACTGGTCTCCCTAACAGCCGGGGGTACAGCTCAACTAGTAGTGTGGGGGATGGTAACGCAGGTAGGCCAAGACAGTTAGTTGTGGTAGGGGATTCTATAATCAGGAAGACGGATAGAATAATTTGTCGCCAAGACCACCTCAACCGAATGGTTTGCTGTCTCCCTAGTGCCAGGGTTCGGCATGTGGGGGAAATGGTGGACAAATTACTAGGGGGGCTGGGGATGACCCAGCTGTCGTGGTCCATGTGGGAACCAATGACAGAATACATGGTAGGTGGAGGTCCTTGAAAAATAATTACAAGGAACTAGGTGCCAAGCTGAAGGGAAGGACCTCTAAGGTTGTGTTCTCTGGAATACTTCCTGTGCCATGCGCATCGCAGGAAAGACAGTGGGAGCTTAGGGAGTTAAATGCATGGCTTAAGTCGTGGTGTGAGGGGGAAGGGTTTGGATTTTTAGAGCACTGGGCTGACTTTTCATTGGGGTACAAACTCTATTCTACGGATAATTTGCACCTGAATGGAAGGGGGTCCACTGTGCTGGGGGAGAGAATCCAGGAAGGGGTGGCTGAGTATTTAAACTAGGTGAGTGGGGGGAGGATAATAAAGCAAAGAAAGCAGACAGTGGGATGGATAGGTTAGAGAGGGGTCAGGACATAATGGTGGGTGGAGAGGAGTCATGTGGGGGGAGGTTAAGAGCAGTGGATAAGGAGATCCATGGGTTACAAACCAGCCGTAAAAATAAATGTAGCCCGAAAAATTGTAATCCTTATAATTCAAAAAATTCCATTAGCCCCAATAACTCAATAACTACAATAAGCCCCATTAACTCAAAAAATACCGTTAGCTCCAATAACTTAAATAACAACGTTAGACCCAATAACGCAAAAAATCCCATTAGCCCCAATAACTTAAATAATAACGTTAGACCCAATAACTCAAAAAATCCCATTAGCCCCAATAACTTAAATAGTACAATTAGCCCTTATAACTCAAATAATAACATTAACCCCAATAACTCAGAATATCCCATTAGTGAGACAATATGTGTAAAACTTAATGGAAATGTAAAGTGAATGTTCACAAATGCCAGAAGCCTAGCAAATAAAATGGGGGAGTTGAGGCCTTGATACTGGAGGAACATATTGATATAGTTGGGGTCACTGAGACATGGCTGGACTCCTCGCATGACTGGGCTGTTAATCTGCAGGGGTTTACATTGTTTCGCAAGGATAGAATGAACAGAAAAGGTGGTGGAGTCTGTCTGTATGTAAGAAGTGGTATGAAAGTCAGTGTGAACGATGCCATAGTGTGTGATGATTCTGAGGAGGTGAAATCACTGTGGGTAGAATTACAAAAGGAGGGAAATATTGAAAAAATAGTATTTGGTGTAATCTACAGACCCCCTAATATCACTGAAGAGATAGAAGGTCAGCTGTATAAACAAATAGAGAGGGCCACCCGGGCAGGTACAGTGGTAATAATGGGAGATTTTAACTATCCAGATATAGATTGGGGCCGGGGGCTGGCTAAAACTACAAAGGGGAGAAAATTCCTAAATTTATTGCAGGATAATTTTATGGGCCAGTTTGTGGAGGACCCAACAAGAAGTGATGCCTTGTTGGATCTGATCATTTCCAACAACGCAGAGCTGGTTGGTAATGTAACTGTGCGGGAAAACCTTGGTTATAGCGACCACAATATAGTTACTTTTGACTTAAAATGTAGAAAACAAAGACAGACAGGGAAGGCAAAAACATATAACTTTAAAAAGGCAAATTTTCCTGGGCTGAGAGATGCACTACAGGACATAGACTGGGGGATGTGTTCTCAAATACTGATACAGAAGGTAAATGGGACATCTTTAAATCAACTCTAAATAACTATACAGCTAAATATATACCAAAGGGGAACAAATACAAACGATTAAAACTAAATCCTACATGGCTGACAAATGATGTTAAAAGAGCAATAAACAACAAAAAAAATAGCCTTCAAAAAATTCAAATCTGATGGGTCAGCTATAACATTTAAACAGTACAAGGAGCTTAATAAAATCTGTAAAAATGTAATAAAAACAGCAAAAATCTAAAATGAGAGACAGGTGGCCAAAGAAAGCAAAACTAATCCGAAATATTTTTTTTAGATATATAAATACAAAAAAACAAAGGACAGAGCATGTAGGACCCCTTAATAATGATAATGGGGAGGTTGTCACGGGCGATCAAGAGAAGGCGGAGCTACTGAATGGGTTCTTTAGTTCTGTATACACTATGGAAAAAGGAGCTGACATTGGCCAGGTCAGTGCTAGTAACACATCATGTAATGTACTGAACTGGCTTAATGTAGAGATGGTACAAGGTAAGTTAAGTAAAGTAAATGTAAGGAAATCTCCAGGGCCGGATGGACTACACCCAAGAGTTCTTAGAGAGGTAAGTACAGTAATATCTGTACCCTTGTTCATGATATTTAGAGAATCTCTGGTGTCTGGTATTGTGCCAAGGGACTGGCGCAAGGCTAATGTGGTACCAATCTTCAAGAAGGGCTCTAGGTCTTCGCCAGGCAATTATAGACCGGTAAGTCTAAGGTGCATTGTGGGTAAATAGTTTGAAGGACTTATAAGAGATTACATACAGGAATACATAGGGGATAATTGTATTATAAGTGATAGCCAGCATGGGTTTACTAAGGATAGAAGTTGTCAAACCAATCTAATTTGCTTTTATGAAGAGGTGAATAGAAGCCTTGACAGAGGAATGGCTGTGGATATAGTGTTTCTGGATTTTGCCAAAGCGTTTGATACTGTCCCTCACAGACGTCTGACAGGTAAGTTAAGGTCTTTGGGCTTGGAAACTTTAGTTTGTAACTGGATTGAACACTGGCTCATGGATCGTACCCAGAGAGTGGTGGTCAATGATTCGTACTCTGATTGGTCCCCGGTAATTAGTGGTGTACCCCAAGGTTCAGTACTGGGCCCGCTGTTGTTTAATTTATTTATCAATGATATAGAGGATAGCATTAACAGCTCTGTTTCTATCTTTGCAGATGACACCAAGCTTTGTAGCACGGTACAGTCTATAGAGGATGTGCATAAGTTACAAGATGACTTGGATAGACTAAGTGTCTGGGCATCCACTTGGCAAATGAGGTTCAATGTGGATAAATGTAAAGTTGTGGTCATGGCTCAAAGAGCCTAGAGTGGGACCTGTACAAATTGTATAATACTGACCGTACTTACCGACCTGGAAACAGGAGACCATCCAGAGGACCTAAGAGGGAAAAACTAGCGGATGAGGTGTGCCCAATTACCGCGACCGTGGGTATGCCTGATAGAGGGCATACCCTAGTGAGAATTATGAGAATGAGGGAGGGCTGGGTGGGTGACGCCAACGTAACACACGCCCCCAGATGTGGGAGAGGGGTGGTTATATACCCCACGCCACTCCCACAAATAAAGCCAATTAGGCTTAACACTTGTGGTCATGGCTCAAAGAGCCTAGAGTGGGACCTGTACAAACTGTATAATACTGACCGTACTTACCGACCTGGAAACAGGAGACCATCCAGAGGACCTAAGAGGGAAAAACTAGCGGATTAGGTGTGCCCAATTACCGCGACCGTGGGTATGCCTGATAGAGGGCAAAGAGTCGGAGGTAGGGTACAACTAAGTTTTATTTGAATTTACAGAGCCAACACTTTAAACACCCCAGCCATCTCGGTGGACGGGTCAGGGACGTAGCGCTCGAAGCAGACAGAATTCCAGCGCCCCAACTTCTTGATGACGTGTGCAGGGGCATTGTGTTTAGACGCTGCAGAGGCTGCTCCGATCCTAAATGAGTGACCTGAAATACAACTAGGCTCGTGTCCCAGGATTCTGACAAGGGACCGCACGTGTTTGGTGAACTGTGAAGAGGAGAGTGCTGACCCATTGACCGGCAGAAGAGAGCTGTCCGCTGGCCGTCCAGGGAACGTGGAAAGGAGTTGTGTGAGGGCCAGGACCGGACACCATTGGTGAAAAGTAGGAAAATAGCGTATGGTGGCTCCCCATCTGCAGGTTTTGGTGGAAGACAGAGTGAGTGCAAACCCTGCCCCGTGCGGTGATAGTTGGCTCAGGAGAGGACCCTGTGACCTTCGACTGCAGCGTGTGAACTCCCCCGGCCTCAAGAATCCGTAGAAGGCCAAGTAGATCGCTGCTTTGATGACAGTGCTGAGTCTGGGACCAAACGGGTGAGTGTCCAGAAGTGAGGACATGGATCGGAAAAGGTCGCCAGTGACTGGTGCACGGGAGGGTGGTTTGGGACATGACAGGACAAGGATGCCCTTGAGTGCCGCCTTAATAGGGTTAGTGGACAGTAGAGAAAGTGCGTCGGGATGTGAGAGGGATCTGTGGTGTTGTAACCCTGCTAAGTGAAGCTTGATGGTGTTGTAAGAGAGGTGAAGAGAAGAGTGGCAGAAACCAACATAAGCAAGAGAGGAACGCACCGAAATTGTGGCAGGGAGACCTTGTTTGTGCATAAACGCGGAAAAAGAGGCTAGAGCTGCGTCATACGCCCGTGTGGTGCTGGGTGCAAGGGACTGTCTGATTAAAGAATTTGCCACCGTGATGAAGTCTGTTAGTCCATCTGAAGAAACTGTGTTGAGGGAACTGGGACCCCGACGATGTCTGCTTCTGGGTGTACCTGAAAAAACAGCTTCATGTTACCTCGTGACAGAGCGTCTGCTGCTGTGTTTTTGGCACCCTCAATGTGCTCAACACAAAAGTGAAAATTATGCTGAAGAGCGATCAAGACAAACTTCCTGACAAAACGCATGATATGCGGGGACCTAGAACGCCCTTTCCTTAAGATGTCTACTGTGGCCATGTTGTCGCATCTGAAGCGGACAGTGGAGTTGACCCACGAACCACCCCATACGGCAGCGGCTGCCACTATTGGATAGATCTCGAATAAGGCTGAAGTTTCGTGAAAATTCGGGATAAGCAGTATGTCCTGTGGCCAAGGACTGGCCAGCCAATGTGCACCGTGGAGAGCGGCGAAACCGATGGCTGAGGCGTCAGAAACCACGGAGGGGGATCTTTCCGTGGCTGAGGGGACAAAGAACGAGATCCCATTCCAGTTACTCAGGAAGTGACCCCACATGACCAGGTCTGACATTGCCTCGCTGTCGATTCGAATGACATACCTCTGCCCGGAAACTGAAGGAAGTAAGTCCAGGAGTCTGGATATGAATGACCTACCTTGCGGAATGATCCGCATCGCAAAGGCCATCATGCCTAGGTGGCTTTGGAGCTCCACCCTGGATACTGTGTGGCATTTTGTAATTTTCTGGATAACCTCACGGATCCTAGCCAGTTTCTCCTGGGGAAGCCTGGCTTGCATTTCCTCTGTGTCTAAGATGTTACCTAGAAAGGTGAGCTGAGTGGACGGGCCTTCGGTCTTATGGGGTGCGATTGGGACCCTAACTTCCTTGAACAGCCTCAACAGTGACCTGAGATTGGAGGGACTGTGACCAGGGTGTTCCAGCAACAGGAAGTCGTCCAGATAGTGAATGGTGTAGTGACAGTTGGAGACATGTTGTAAGGCCCAGTGTAAGGCCGTGGCTAGTTGATCAAAAAGCCAGGGGCTACTTTTGGCTCCAAAGGTGAGTTTAGTGGCAAAGTAATACTTGCCTGCCCATTTTACCCCATGCCACTGCCACAGGTCTTGCTTGATGGGGAGAAGTTTGAAGGCGTCGGTAATGTCAGCTTTGGAGAGCCACGTGCCCCTGCCCAGCTGTAGTATGGCCTGTATGGCTTGATCGATAGTGGAATATTTCATACTGAACTGATCGGAAGGGATCAGTGCATTGATGCTTGGGATGTTAGAAGAGTAAGGCGCGGAGAGGTCATAGATTAACCTTCTTTTATTGGAAAACTTCCCAGTGGCTAGCCCCAACGGGCTAACCCTCCAGCAAGAAAAAGGGGGTACATCAAAGGGGCCGATCATTAAGCCTTTCAGAAGTTCGGTTTGTATTAGTTCTGACTAGTGTTGAGCGGCATAGGCCATATTCGAATTCGCGAATATTCGCGAATATATGGTCGAATATTCGTCATATATTCGCAAATATTCGCATATTCGTTATCTCCTCGTTTCATTTTCGCATATGCGAAAGTTCGCACGCCAGTCTCACACAGTAGTATTACAGCCTTCTTTACACCACACAAGCTGGAAGCAGAGAGGGATGATCACTGTGATGTGTACTGTGAAGAAAAAAAAAAAAAGAAAAAAAAAGAATATTCGTAATTACGAATATATAGCGCTATATTCGCGAAATTCGCGAATTCGCGAATATGCGATATTCGCGAATAATATTCGAATTGCGAATATTCGCGAGCAACACTAGTTCTGACACCACTGTGGGTTCGGCGACTGTAGGTTACTGTACTACTGACTGTAGGTTAAGGAATTCATGCGTGCTTTGAGGCAACGCGACCAACCCTGTGTGAAAACCTTCACGAAACCCCCCAACTAGCCATCTGACCCAGCAGGGATCAGGGTGGCTGGCTAGGATGCGGGCCAGGGCGTCAACCCGCACCACGCCTAGTCACGCCTGGTTACCCCTTTGAGAACAGATGGAGCTGGGGTGGGCCCGGAAACAGAGAAAACACACATGGAGAAGCTTGCAGTTGCAAGTGGTGTGTGTGGTGACCCCGCACCAGCTGCAGGAGGGGGCTTTTAGACCTGCGAAATGCTCGCAGTAAAGTTCAGTGTCGACGGCTCCCCAGTTGGTCGTGTAGTTGAATTGCTCGAAAGAAGCAGCTGCTTTAGCCGCAAAAGATTTATGGTACTCTTAGAAGGTGGACCCTCCGTGTTTGTACGCCATTTGTGCGATCTTGTGGAGGTACAAATCGAGTTCCTCCCTGCGACTGGGACTAACTGAGCAAATGACGTCTCTATATAGCCCAAAGGCTATGACAAACTCGTTAATTGTTAGTTTCCTGTTAAGCCTGGCATCTTTGCTTTTGAAGGTGACAGCGAGATCGCCACAGTCAACGGTTTTGGTGTCATTGATGTCCGTGGTGGCTATCAGCAGAAGAGCCAAGTTGACATTCTTACCCTCCAGAATGTCTTTTTTAATTGCTGCCGGGATAAAGTGTGCGGGTGTAATATTCGGGGGAGGCTGATGCATACCTGAAGGTGGAGCCTGAGAGGTAGAAGCAACAGGAACAGCGGGGCCTGGGGCTGTGTCCGTGATCCTGGCGCGTTCCATGTCCTCTAGTCTATCCTGGAGTCCGGACACTGACGTGAGCACCTGGCTCATCATGGTGTGGAGCTGTGAAAGTGAAGCACTAGACGCTTGGTCCGATGCTGCTGCCTGCCTCGCCGGGGGGGACCCGGTCTGTGCCCAGCAGGTTGAACAGCTCCCCTTTCTTGGCTGAGGCCGGAAAGGGGGTGCCCCTCCTCCTGAGCTCCTGCATCAGTTTGGGGACTGTCCAGGTACGGTAGGAGGACACGCTGCCCCGGTCCGAAGCTCTTGCTGGGGTCTCGGGGACGGAGAGGGTGTCCTCAATGTCAGATGGTTGCGACATGCCGCGTCGGAACCTGTCCGGGCCAGTAACGGGTGCCGGTAGACAAAGTTAGATGCTAGTGAGAAACCGGGATGGTACCTGAACAACCCTAGCTGCTATCTTATAACACTGACCTGCTGTATCCTGAGTTTGTGGGAATAAAGGGAGCCTGAATAGGCACGACCCGGCTCACGGCTGAGGGGATACACAGAGACAGACAACAAAAAAGTGAAAAAATGGGTGGCAGCTGAGTGCCTGACGTGATGAGTGCGTGACGTGGTGGGCTAAAATGAGTTTTCCCCTTTTTTTTTTTTTTTTTTTGGGGTGTGTCAGTAACGGATGACCCAGTGTTCATGTGTGTTGAGTTGCGTTGCGCTGAAGCAAGTCAGGAACAACGGGCTACACCAAGGCCCCCACTGATGCGAACGGCCCAGGCTGTACGGGGGGGGTTGGCCGCCCGAGGCCCTGGGCCGCACCAGCGGCGGGTCCGGCGCGTGGAATGTGTTGGCCAGAATGATTGAATGCCGTGCGGAAGTGAGAACTGATGGCTATGTGAGAAGAAGTGAAATCAGTATATGCGTTTTATTTTTTTGTTTTTTTTATATACCTTGAGCTGAAAGCTGAAAGGCGAAGCCACTTGTGGAACCTGAAGGGTAAGACAAATACTAAAGTCATTAATGTTGAGGGACAGCGTGTGCCTGGCCGTAGGGCATGGGATAGATGACCAACCCTCCCCCTGGTTCCCCCCTTCTTCTTCTTGTTGCCCCCTCTTTTTTTTTTGAGAAGGGAGAGGGGGGTGGGGGGGGGCAGTGTGAGAGGGGGGGGGGGGGGTGAAAAAGGGGGGGGGGGGCAGGTGTGACATGGTGGCCGAACCTGGGTGATGCCGATGCCCATGCCCCGACAGCCCAGATTCCGGACGCCTCCCCCCCCCCCCCCCCGCAGCACCCGACCATGCATAAGCATGCCGGGAGCCAGCAAAGAGGGGGGAGAGCGCCCGGACCCAGCTGTGGGACGGCACCCAGCGAACGTCCCGGCCGGCCCCCATGACAGGGATGATGTGACTCCGGGGAGTGGCGCCGCCCCCCGCAACGGTGGTGCCCCGCCCCTGTAGCCCCGTGGTCGCCGCAGAGCTGGGCGCAGGAACGGAGCCCCCGGGCCCGGAGAGCAGGCGCCCCCCCTCTCCTGTGGTGACGCGGCGCCGGGTGGAGTGGGGAGCGGGCCCAGCGAGCATGCGCCCTCTCGCCCCCTGGATTTGAGAGGAGGAGTAACTCCGGAGCGACGCCGACCGCCGGGGCGAATGGTGACCCCGCCCCCCGCAGCTCCGCGACGCGATCTGTAGTGTGGGACGGGGTCCCCGAGCCCGGCAGCAGGCGCAACTCCATTCCCTCGGGACCGGGAACCGGGCGGGGCAGGTGAGCGGCGGGGGAACACGGAAATGGGGAACAACAGAAGCAAAGAAAAAACAGGGTACCAAAAACCTAGGGGAGTGCGAGGAGGCAAGCGACCCAGCTGGGGGTGAGCCTGCTCCGGCACTACGAACCCGGGCTGAACGACATAGAGCCACACTGGCACTTACCTAACCAACCTCTGCGAGGACGGGGGATAGAACCGCTACACACTACCAACGACACTCCGGGGGGGGGGGACGTATGCACTAACACGGCAGACTACTAGAGAACTACCGCCAACGTAACACACGCCCCCAGATGTGGGAGAGGGGTGGTTATATACCCCACGCCACTCCCACAAATAAAGCCAATTAGGCTTAACACTTATGCATCTGGGTACTAAGAACATGCATGCATCGTATGTCTTAGGGGGGATTAAACTGGCAGAGTCACTGGTAGAGAAGGATCTGGGTGTACTTGTTGTCATGCCGACCGCTCCGGGTCCCTGCTCCTCCCCGGAGCGCTCGCAGCGTTCCTCTCTCTGCAGCGCCCCGGTCAGACCCGCTGACCGGGAGCGCTGCACTGACACTGCCGGCGGGGATGCAATTTGCATAGCGGGACGCGCCCGCTCCCGAATCGCATCCCAAGTCACTCCGCCGAGGAGGCTATGCAAGTGGATCGGTCTCGCCTGACCCATGAAGAGAGGACTCGCCGTAGGGATAAAAATTTATGTCTGTACTGCGCCAGTACCGAACATTTCTTGGTGGATTGCCCTATTCGTGCTCCACGTCTGGGAAATGCACGCACGCACCCAGCTCACGTGGGTGTGGCGTCTCTTGGTATATAGTGTTGCTCGCGAATATTCGCAATTCGAATATTATTCGCGAATATCGCATATTCGCGAATTCGCGAATTTCGCGAATATAGCGCTATATATTCGTAATTACGAATATTCGTTTTTTTTTTTTTTTTTTTCTTCACAGTACACAGTGATCATCCCTCTCTGCTTCCAGCTTGTGTGGTGTAAAGAAGGCTGTAAAACTACTGTGTGAGACTGTCGTGCGAAAGTTCGCATATGCGAAAATTAGCATATGCTAATTTTCGCATATGATAATATTCGCATATGCGAATTTTCGCGGGTGCTAATTTTGTATGTGCAAATTTTCACATACGTTAATTTTCGCGTATGCGAACTTTCGCATATGCGAAAATAAAACGAGGATATAACGAATATGCGAATATTCGCGAATATATAACGAATATTCGTCCATATATTCGCGAATATTCGCGAATTCGAATATGGCCTATGCCGCTCAACACTATTGGTATAAAGTCTGCTTCTCCACGTCTCACTGTGCCCGTGCGGATTTCTCCTTCTGCCAACTCCTCCTTCTCAGCCGTGGCCTGCTTGGACTCGGGTGCTTCTGGAAATTTTATTCTGGACTCTTTGGTGAATAAGTTCTGCATCCCGGTGACCCGTCTCGTCAAGCCGCTCTACATTTCTTCGGTCAACGGAGTGAAGTTGGACTGTACTGTGCGTTACCGCACAGAACCCCTCTTAATGTGCATTGGACCCCATCACGAAAAGATTGAATTTTTCGTCCTTCCCAACTGCACCTCTGAAGTCCTCCTCGGTCTGCCATGGCTCCAGCATCATTCTCCCACCCTTGACTGGACCACCGGGGAGATCAAGAATTGGGGCCCTGCTTGCCGCAAGAAATGCCTCACGTCTGCTCCCAGTCCCGTCAGGCAAGCCTCAGTGCCTCCTCCTACACCTGGTCTCCCCAAGGCCTATCAGGACTATGCTTTGTCTCCTCATAGCCCCCGTCCTGGTAACACTCTGCCCAGTGCCAAGCCTCACCCTCTGCCCTCCCTCCCCATTCCCACTCCTTCTGAACTGCCTGCCTTTGATGAGGAAACCCTACAATCGCTCCCAGTGTTCTCGTCCCACGTGAAGCAATTACCGGACAAAAAAAGGGGGAGACCTAAGGGGGGGTACTGTTACGCCGAGCGCTCCGGGTCCCTGCTCCTCCCCGGAGCGCTCGCGGCGTTCCTCTCTCTGCAGCGACCCGCTGACCAGGAGCGCTGCACTGACACTGCCGGCAGGGATGCGATTCGCATAGCGGGATGCGCCCGCTCGCGATTCGCATCCCAAGTCACTCACCTGTCCTGGCCCCCGGCTGTCATGTCCTGGCGCATGGCTCCGCTCCTTAGGGCGCGCGCGCGCCAGCTCTCTAAGATTTAAAGGGCCAGTGCACCAATGATTGGTGCCTGGCCCAATCAGCCTAATTAGCTTCCACCTGCTCCCTGTCCATATTACCTCACTTCCCCTGCACTTCCTGGCCGGATCTTGTTGCCTTGTGCCAGTGAAAGCGTTTAGTGTTGTCCAAAGCCTGTGTTCCAGATGTCCTGCTATCCTCTTTGACTACGAACCTTGCCGCCTGCCCCGACCTTCTGCTACGTCTGACCTTGCCTCTGCCTAGTCCTTCTGTCTCACGCCTTCTCAGCAGTCAGCGAGGTTGAGCCGTTGCCGGTGGATACGACCTGGTTGCTACCGCCGCAGCAAGACCATCCCGCTTTGCGGCGGGCTCTGGTGAAAACCAGTAGCAACCCTAGAACCGGTCCACCGACACGTTCCACGCCAATCCCTCGCTGACACAGAGGATCCACATCCAGCTAGCCGAATCCTAACACTTGTAGATCACAGACTACAGAATAGCATGCAATGTCAGGCTGCTGCTTCCAAAGCCAGCAGGATATTGTCTTGTATCAAAAGAGGCATGGACTCAAGGGACAGGGACATAATACTCCCCCTTTATAAAGCATTGGTACGGCCTTACCTGGAATATGCTGTTCAGTTTTGGTCGCCTGTTCATAAAAGGGACACTGCGGAGTTGGAAACGGTGCAGAGACGTGCGACTAAACTAATATGGGGCATGGAACATCTTAGCTATGAGGAGAGATTAAAGAAGTTACAATTGTTAAGTCTTGAGAAAAGACGTTTAAGGGGGGATATGATAAACGTATATAAGTATATAAATGGCCCATACAAAAAACTGGATAAAAACTGCTCCAGGTTAAACCCCCCCAAAGGACGAGGGGGCACTCTCTCCGTCTGGAGAAGAAAAGGTTTAGTCAAAAGGGGCGACACGCCTTCTTTACCATAAGGACTGTGAATTTATGGAATGGTCTACCTCAGGAACTGGTCACAGCAGGAACAATTAACAGCTTTAAAACAGGGTTAGATACATTCCTGGAACAAAATAACATTAATGCTTATGCAGAATTATAAAGCTACATCCCTTTCCCTTATCCCCTTACACCCTTCACTTCAATTCCCTGGTTGGACTTGATGGACGTATGTCTTTTTTCAACCATACTAACTATGTAACTATATGTGTTCATTGGTCGGCTCTACAAGCCTGGGGGATGGTTTTTGTCGACCCGCTAGGATTAGCCCAAGCGACTGAGGATCTCCCAGCTGTGTGCAGTGGCGTCTCCAGCATTCATATTTAGGGGGGGCACGTGGGGGGCCAGTGACAAAAGTGGGGGGGGGCAATTTTAAAACGTGTGTGCGTGTGTATATATATATATATATATATATATATATATATATATATATATACACACACACACACACACACACACACACACACACACACATATATATACATACACACAATGATTTTTTTTCCGTTTTTGCCATAGATTTTTGGGTAAATGACCGATGTCATTATAAAATTGGTGGTGCAAAAAGACTTTTAGGTGCAAAATTGAAAAGGTTATGATTTTTAAAAGGTGAGGAGGAAAAAACAAAAGTGCAAAAACGGAAAAACGCTCGGTCCTTAAGGCGTTAAAACTTTTGGACACTACCATCAACTTTGATAGCGGCATCTAAAGTGTTAATGTCAGACATCAGCCTGATTGGTGATGTCTGGCATTAGCCGAGGGTTCTAGCTAATGATTTATACAACACAGTGGGATCAGGCACTGTGCATACACTTACGCCTTGTGTCCTTAGGTCTCATTTACACGGATGGATCCTCAGCATATTTTACACTGTGGATCCCCCGACAATGGACCCTACAGTGCTGCCTCCATCTGTGCCTGATCAAAACAGCAATCCTCCGTTACGAGCAGACACGCTTTGATGTGTATACTCGCACACATCGCGGCTGCTCTCGGCCTAGCTCAGAGAGCAGGAGGAGCGGCCATGATGTGTGCGAGTATACACATCAAAGCGTGTCTGCTCGTAGCGGAGGATTGCTGTTATGATCAGGCACAGATTGAGGCAGCACTGTAGGGTCCATTTTAGGGGGATCCGCAGCGTAAAATACATTGTGTATCCACCCCGAATGAGCCCTTAGGGCAGGGGCGGATCCAGAGTCGAGTCTCAGGTGGGGCACTATTAGAGTATTTTGTGTTGGCGGACAGAAAACAAGATTACGGAACTTACAATATTATTAAATGTATAATACAGTCCTAACCTTGTTTAAGACTCTTAGGCCATGCTCACATGTCAGAATAATAATCAAATATACCAATTGCCACAGAATGGGAAAGCGCTAAAGAAGTTTTTACCATTTAAAACTACAGCTCCCAGTATGACCTAAGCAGTGGTGAGGGGATGCTGGGAGTTGTTGTTTCACCCATCATAACTGCAGAACTTACAAGTAACTCCAGCTCTGATGGGACATAGTGAGGAGAATACAGAATGATATCAGTGATTACAGATGACCTCTTCTCTATAGTGAGGACAATACACAATGATATCAGTGATTACAGGTGATGTCTTCTCTATAGTGAGGAGAATACACAATGATATCAGTGATTACAGGTGACGTCTCCTCTATAGTGAGGAGAATACACAGTAATATCAGTGATTACAGGTGACGTCTTCTCTATAGTGAGGAGAATACACAGTGATATCAGTGACTACAGGTGACGTCTTATCATTGTGTATTCTCCTCACTATAGAGAAGACGTCACCTGTAATCACTGATATCATTGTGTATTCTCCTCACTATAGAGAAGACGTCACCTGTAATCACTGATATCATTGTGTATTCTCCTCACTATAGAGAAGACGTCACCTGTAATCACTGATATCATTGTGTATTCTCCTCACTATAGAGAAGACGTCACCTGTAATCACTGATATCATTGTGTATTCTCCTCACTATAGAGATCAGTGATTACAGGTGACATCTTCTCTATAGTGAGGAGAATACACAATGATATCAGTGATTACAGGTGACGTCTTCTCTATAGTGAGGAGAATACACAATGATATCAGTGATTACAGGTGACGTCTCCTCTATAGTGAGGAGAATACACAGTGATATCAGTGACTACAGGTGACGTCTTATCATTGTGTATTCTCCTCACTATAGAGAAGACGTCACCTGTAATCAGTGATATCATTGTGTATTCTCCTCACTATAGAGAAGACGTCACCTGTAATCACTGATATCATTGTGTATTCTCCTCACTATAGAGAAGACGTCACCTGTAGTCACTGATATCATTGTGTATTCTCCTCACTATAGAGATCAGTGATTACAGGTGACATCTTCTCTATAGTGAGGAGAATACACAATGATATCAGTGACTATGGGTGACGTCTTCTCTATAGTGAGGAGAATACACAATGATATCAGTGACTACAGGTGACGTCTTCTCTATAGTGAGGAGAATACACAATGATATCAGTGATTACAGGTGACGTCTTCTCTATAGTCTTTCCTTATCCAATTCAGCTGGTACATACCGCCAGGATTTGTTCCAGCTAAATCTTCTCTCTGCAGAACTTGATGCCCAGACGTCTCCTCGCTATGTCAGCACATTCTGATCCTCTATATGAAAACAATAATTATTATAATACTGCCAAACACTGTATTCTTTGAATATAATACTGGCACACACCCTCTGAATATAATTCTGACACACTGTACCCCCTGAATATACAACACTCTGTACCCTCTGAATATAATACCGCTATACACTGTACCCTCTGAATATAATACTATCACACACTGCACTCTCTGAATATAATACTACCACACACTGCACCCTCTGAATATAATACTACCACACACTGTGTCCTCTAAATTTAATACTACCAAACACTGCACCCTCTAAATATAATACTATCACACACTGTACCCACTGAATACAATACTACCACACACTGTGCCCTCTAAATCTAATACTAACACACAGTGCATTCTCTGAATATAACTTGCTGTGCAGTGCACCCTCTGAGTAAAATACCGTAATGTATTGTGGCCCCTAAAAAACTTACCACCCCAGAAATTCCTCATAATATACACTATACTTCTGAAAGGCAAAACACTCTGTGCCTTCACATATAGTAATAATGCCCCATTTTGTGCCCCTACATATAATAATTATGACCCGTCCTGTTCCCCCCACATAATAATGCCCTCTGTGCTGTGCCCCTCACATATAATGCTCCTGTCATGTGCCCCACACATTTAATGCCCCCTGTGCTGTGCCCTTCACATAAAATGCCCTCATTCTTTGCACCTCACATATAATGCCTCCATCATGCGCCCCTCATATATAAAGCCCCCATCATGCGTCCCGCACATATAATGCCCCCATCATGCGTCCCGCACATATAATGCCCCCTGTGCTGTGCCCCTCACATATAATGCCTCCATCATGCGCCCCTCACATATAATGCCCCCTGTGCTGTGCCCTTCACATAGGGGGGCATTATATGTGAGGGGCACAGCACAGGGGGCATTATATGTGAGGGGCGCATGATGGGGGCATTATATGTGAGGGGCACAGCACAGGGGGCATTATATGTGAGGGGCGCATAATGGGGGCATTATATGTGAGGGGCACAGCACAGGGGGCATTATATGTGAGGGGCGCATGATGGGGGCATTTTATGTGAGGGGCACAGCACAGGGGACATTATATATGAGGGGCGCATGATGGGGGCATTATATGTGAGGGGCAAAGAATGGGGGGATTATATGTGAGGGGCACATGACAGGAGCATTATATGTGAGGGGCACAGCACAGAGGCCATTATATGTGAGGGGCACAGCACAGAGGGCATTATATGTGAGGGGCACAGCAAAGAGGGCATTATATGTGAGGGGCGCATGATGGGGGCATTATATATGAGGGGCGCATGATGGGGAATTATATGTGAGGGGCACAGCACGGGGGGCAATATATGGGAGGGGCACAGCACATGGGGCATTATAAGTGTGGGGCACAGAACAGGGGGCATTATATCATATAATGCCCCCCTGTGCTGTGCCCCACACATATAATGCCCCCTGCGCTGTGCCCCACACATATAATTTATATGTGTGGCACAGCACAGGGGGCATTATATGTGAGGAGCACAGCACAGGGGGCATTATATGTGAGGGGCACAGCACAGGGGGCATTATATGTGAGGGGCACAGGACAGGGGGGCATTATATGTGAGGGGCACAGGACAGGGGGGCATTATATGATATAATGCCCCCTGTTCTGTGCCCCACACATATAATGCCCCCTGTGCTGTGTGCCCCACACATATAATTTATATGTGTGGGACACAGCACAGGGGGCAATATATGGGAGGGGCACAGCACATGGGGCATTATAAGTGTGGGGCACAGAACAGGGGGCATTATATCATATAATGCCCCCCTGTGCTGTGCCCCACACATATAATGCCCCCTGTGCTGTGCCCCACACATATAATTTATATGTGTGGCACAGCACAGGGGGCATTATATGTGAGGAGCACAGCACAGGGGGCATTGTATGTGAGGGGAACAGCACAGGGGGCATTATATGTGAGGGGCACAGGACAGGGGGGCATTATATGTGAGGGGCACAGGACAGGGGGGCATTATATGATATAATGCCCCCTGTTCTGTGCCCCACACATATAATGCCCCCTGTGCTGTGTGCCCCACACATATAATTTATATGTGTGGCACAGCACAGTGGGCATTATGTGAGGGGCACAGCACAGGGGACATTATATGTGAAGGGCACAGGACAGGGGGCCCCCTTGTCATGTGCTCTTCACATATAATGCCCCCTGTGCTTTGCCCTGCAGACCCTCATTAAATATTCCCTTTTCTCTGCCCCCCCCCTCCTCCTAACAGTGGCACATATCCTGTTTCCCTAATTCCCTGGGCCCTGAGCATACCCTTACTTACTGCATGCTGGCCGCGGGGACGGGTCCTCCAGGCGCCGGCGCGATGATGTGACGTCATCGCGCCAGCCTTTAGTGGATCTCGTCCCCGCAGCTCACACGCTGTGTACTCACAGCGTGTGTGTAAGGTTTAGTGAATGGTGGAGCCGGAGCTTACAGCTTCAGCTCCACCATGCTAGGACGCGGGGGGGGCAGCCCCGTTGCCCCCCCCCTGAATCCGCCACTGCCTTAGGGTACGTTCACACGTACAGGATCTGCTGTATATTTTCTGCAGCTGATTTTGCTACCTATTGAAGCTAATGGATTGCAAAATCAGCTGCACAAAATATGCAGCAGATCCTGAACATGTGAATGTACCCTTGAGGGGTTAATGAGGGGTTAATGTGTTTACATTTTGTCCTTCCAGAGGGGTCACTTTCCCTCCTTCAGTTTCCACAGGTCACATTACCAGAACAATTTATGGAAAAATCGCAGCAAAAATTGCGCTGTTTTACCGCGATTTACGAAAAATCGCGGTAAAAGCGCACAATTTTTGCCGCGATTTTTCCCAAAAATTGTTGTGATAATGTGGCCTGTTGGTGACCTGTGGACACTGGAGGAGGGAAAGTGACCCCTCTGCACTGCTACCATACACATTACTCAGCCGCTGGTTATACTGCTGATCAGGGGGGAGAGAGGAAGGACACGGGACATCACTCACCTCATATGAAGCGGCCGCTCTGCTGTGTGACCTGTCAGCTCTCGGCCTGTCCTCTCCTGTGCTGGGGGCGGAGCCATCAATGTATCAGGATATCCCTATTTATTTTAAATTGGGGGGGGGGGCAAGGGGGGGCACGGCCTGATCTAGGGGGGGCCATGGCCCCCTCTGGCCCCCCCCCCCCCTAGCGACGCCACTGGCTGTGTGGTCTCAATTTCTGAGAGTTCTGAGAGTTTTTTTTAGTCGGAAGTGACTGACTGCAGCTGTTAAAATATAAGTTAGAAGGCAGACCGCAGGGAGATTTGCCTGTCACATTTTTTTGCAGCCTCGTGTAAACAACCCCCCTTTCTCTGGCTTACTGTGAAAGCTTATCGGTATCACAAGGCTAAGCATACCAAAACAAAGTGAAATGCATGGTTTAATAAGATTTCTTTGGATTTTTAGGAAATCTAACAGACATTCTAGATTCAGAGAATATCTTGTTTGGATTTTGATTTTTTACATTTTAAGATCTACTCAGTGGATATGGTCAATGGAATTAAAAGGGCTGTAGATTCTTTACATTTTTTTACTTTTTCTATTTTTCTTCTCTGTTAAATAGATAGCATCTGGTAAATTTGGTAATTATGTACTTCTGATGTGTGTGTGTGTGTGTGTGTGTGTATATATGTGTATATATATATATATTCAGCAGGCAAGTAAACTTTTGCACTGCTGGTTAATTTTGGATTGAGAGAAAGTGTGTTGTATTACTTCAGTATACGTACCAGAGGGAAACTTTTGTACTGCTGAGGTGATATCCCAGCTCAGTAGATGTACCAAGTGATAAATTTTGTTTATCGTACTGCTGGTAGATCCAGTCCAGTATATTTGTATTGTATCCTTGGTAAATTTTTTGCATACTGCTGAAACATATATATATTTTTCTTATTTAAAATTGTGTGAACACCAATTTGTGTACAGCCAATCCACTGAGAGATCTTGCTAATAGGGTAATTTGCAACCCTCACTCTTACTGAGACTTCAAAAGCTTTAAAATTGTTCAATTCCTGCTCTGGTTAACTTTTTAAAGATAAAACTGTGCATTTAAAGATTCAATTTCCTCCCACCATGGGTGTGAAGAGGCACGTGACATAGTGATGCACCGGGAGGGAAAGAAATATCTTGATAAAATGAAAAAAACTAATGTCTATATGCAATTTGCATGAAAAAGGTAGATTACACCCAGACTTATGGTCTGAGGCTCTTAACCCCTTAAGGACAAGGCCATTTTACACCTTAAGGACCGGAGCGTTTTTTGCAATTCTGACCACTGTCACTTTAAACATTAATAACTCTGGAATGCTTTTAGTTATCATTCTGATTCTGAGATTGTTTTTTCGTGACATATTCTACTTTAACTTAGTGGTAAAATTTTATGGTAACTTGCATCCTTTCTTGGTGAAAAATCCCAAAATTTGATGAAAAAAATGAAAATTTTGCATTTTTCTAACTTTGAAGCTCTCTGCTTGTAAGGAAAATGGATATTCAAAATAAAACATTTTTGGGTTCACATATACAATATGTCTACTTTATGTTTGCATCATAAAATTAATGAGTTTTTACTTTTGGAAGACACCAGAGGGCTTCAAAGTTCAGCAGCAATTTGGAAATTTTTCACAAAATTTTCAAACTCGCTATTTTTCATGGACCAGTTCAGGTTTGAAGTGGATTTGAAGGGTCTTCATATTAGAAATACCCCGTAAATGACCCCATTATAAAAACGACACCCTCAAAATATTCAAAATGACATTCAATAAGTGTATTAACCCTTTAGGTGTTTCACAGGAATAGCAGAAAAGTGAAGGAGAAAATTCACAATCTTCATTTTTTACACTTGCATGTTCTTGTAGACCCAATTTTTGAATTTTTGCAATTGGTAGAAAGGAGAAAATTTTTACTTGTATTTGAAACCCAATTTCTCTCGAGTAAGCACATATGTCATATGTCTATGTTAATTGTTCGGCGGGTGCAGTAGAGGGCTCAGAAGGGAAGGAGCGACAAATGGTTTTTGGGGGGCATGTCACCTTTAGGAAGCCCCTATGGTGCCAGGACAGCAAAAAAAAAACACATGGCATACCATTTTGGAAACTAGACCCCTCGGGGAATGTAACAAGGGGTAAAATGAACCTTAATACCCCACAGGTGATTCACGACTTTTGCATATGTAAAAAAAAAAAAATGTTTTACCTAAAATGCTTGGTTTCCCAAAAATTTTACATTTTTAAAAAGGATAATAGCAGAAAATACCCCCCAAAATTTGAAGCCCAATTTCTCCCGATTCAGAAAATATCCCATATGGGGGTGAAAAGTGCTCTGCTGGCGCACTACAGGTCTCAGAAGAGAAGGAGTCACATTTGGCTTTTTGAAAGCAAATTTTGCTCTGGGGGCATGCCGCATTTAGGAAGCCCCTATGGTGCCAGAACCGCAAAAAAAAAACACATGGCATACCATTTTGTAAAGTAGACCCCTCGGGGAACGTAAAAAGGGGTAAAGTGAACCTTAATACCCTACAGGTGTTTCACGACTTTTGCATATGTAAAAAAAAAAATTTTTTTTTTACCTAAAATGCTTGGTTTCCCAAAATTTTTACATTTTTAAAAAGGGTAATAGCAGAAAATACCCCCCAAAATTTGAAGCCCAATTTCTCCCGATTCAGAAAACACCCCATATGGGGGTGAAAAGTGCTCTGCTGGCGCACTACAGGTCTCAGAAGAGAAGGAGTCACATTTGGCTTTTTGAAAGCAAATTTTGCTCTGGGGGCATGCCGCATTTAGGAAGCCCCTATGGTGCCAGAACCGCAAAAAAAACACATGGCATACCATTTTGGAAACTAGACCCCTCGGGGAACGTAACAAGGGGTAATGTGAACCTTAATACCCTACAGGTGTTTCACGACTTTTGCATATGTAAAAAAAATTTTTAGTTTTACCTAAAATGCTTGGTTTCCCAAAATGTTTACATTTTTAAAAAGGGTAATAGCAGAAAATACCCCCCAAAATTTGTAACACAATTTCTCCCGAGTACGCCGATACCCCATATGTGTCCCTAAACTGTTGCCTTGAAATACGACAGGGCTCCAAAGTTAGAGCGCCATGCACATTTGAGGCCTAAATTAGGGACTTGCATAGGGGTGGACATAGGGGTATTCTACGCCAGTGATTCCCAAACAGGGTGCCTCCAGCTGTTGTAAAAGTCCCAGCATGCCTGGACAGTCAGTGGCTGTCTGGTAATACTGGGAGTAGTTGTTTTGCAACAGCTGGAGGCTCCGTTTTGGAAACAGTGGTGTACCAGACATTTTTCATTTTTATTGGGGAGGGGGGCTGTGTAGGGGAATGTGTATATGTAGTGTTTTTTACTTTTTATTTTATTTTGTGTTAGTGTAGTGTTTTTAGGGTACAGTCGCACGGGCGGGGGGTTCACAGTAGTTTCTCGCTGGCAGTTTGAGCTGCGGCAGAAAATTTGCCACAGCTCAAACTTGCAGCCGGATACTTACTGTAATCCTCTGCCCATGTGAGTGTACCCTGTACGTTCACATTGGAGGGGGGAGAAACATCCAACTGTTGCAAAACTACAACTCCCAGCATGTAGGGTCTATAAGTGCATGCTGGGAGTTGTAGTTTTGCAACAGCTGGAGGCTCCGTTTTGGAAACAGTGGCGTACCAGACATTTTTCATTTTTATTGGGGAGGGGGGCTGTGTAGGGGTATGTGTATATGTAGTGTTTTTTACTTTTTATTTTATTTTGTGTTAGTGTAGTGTTTTTAGGGTACAGTCGCACGGGCGGGGGGTTCACAGTAGTTTCTCGCTGGCAGTTTGAGCTGCAGCAGAAAATTTGCCGCAGCTCAAACTTGCAGCCGGATACTTACTGTAATCCTCCGCCCATGTGAGTGTACCCTGTACATTCACATTGGGGGGGGGGGGGGGGGGACATCCAGCTGTTGCAAAACTACAACTCCCAGCATGTACGGTCTATACTGATAGACCGTACATGCTGGGAGTTGTAGTTTTGCAACAGCTGGATGCCCCCCCCCCCCCCCAATGTGAATGTACAGGGTACACTCACATGGGCGGAGGATTACAGTAAGTATCCGGCTGCAAGTTTGAGCTGCGGCAAATTTTCTGCTGCAGCTCAAACTGCCAGCGAGAAACTACTGTGAACCCCCCGCCCGTGCGACTGTACCCTAAAAACACTACACTAACACAAAATAAAATAAAAAGTAAAAAACACTACATATACACATACCCCTACACAGCCCCCCTCCCCAATATAAATGAAAAACGTCTGGTACGCCATGCTGGGAGTTGTAGTTTTGCAACAGCTGGAGGCACACTGGTTGTGAAACACAGAGTTTGGCAACAAACTCAGTGTTTTGCAACCAGTGTGCCTTCAGCTGTTGCAAAAGCTACAACCCCCAGCATGTACGGACAGCGGAAGGGCATGCTGGGTGTTGTAGTTATGCAACAGCGGGAGGCATACTACTTTGGCTGGGGATGCTGGGGATTGTAGTTATGCAACAGCTGGAGACACACTGGTTTGCTACTTAACTCAGTGTGCCTTCAGCTGTTGCAAAACTACAACTCTCAGCAGTCACCGACAGCCAACGGGCATGCTGGGAGATGTAGTTATGCAACCAGCAGATGCACCACTACAACTCCCAGCATGCACTTTAGCTGTTTGTGCAAGCTGGGAGTTGTAGTTACACAACAGCTGAAGGTACACTTTTCCATAGAAAGAATGTGCCTCCAGCTGTTGCAAAACCATAAGTCCCAGCATGCCCATAAGGGAATGCTGGGAGTTGTGGTGGTCTGCCTCCTCCTACAGCCCTTTTTGCATGCTGGGAGCTGTTGCAAAGCAACAGCAGGAGGCTGTCACTCACCTCCTGCTGCTGCTGATCGACGCTGCAGGTCAGTCCCGCCGCCGCCGTCGTCGCTCCTGGGGCCCCGATCCCAACATTAACGCCGGGGATCGGGGTCCCCAGCACCCGGGGTCGTCTTCCCGCACCCGCTCACGTCCTCCGGAAGAGGGGCGGAGCGGGAGTGACACCCGCAGCAGGCGCCCTGATTGGTCGGCCGGGAATCCGGCCGACGAATCAGGGCGATCGGGAGGTGGCACCAGTGCCACCTCACCCCTGCAGGCTCCGGCTGTTCGGGGCCGTCTCTGACGGCCCCGATCAGCCAGTAATTCCGGGTCACTGGAGACCCGATTGACCCGGAATCGCCGCAGATCGCTGGACTGAATTGTCCAGCGATCTGCGGCCATCTCCGACATGGGGGGGCATAATGACCCCCCTGGGCGATATGCCGCGATGCCTGCTGAACGATTTCAGCAGGCATCGGGCACCGGCTCCCCTACGGCTAGCGGCGGGGGGCCGGGAATGGACAGGACGTACTCCTACGTCCTCGGTCCTTAAGGACTCGGAAACGGGGGAGTAGGAGTATGTCCATTGTCCTTAAGGGGTTAACACAAAGGGATTTTAGAAGATAATGATTTTCTAGCATCTGCCCAAGCATGGCATGTACTAAAGAAAGATATGTGGAGGAGGAATGCAGAGATTAAAAGGGGAAAGTGACTAAGTATTTGTATTACAAAGATAAAGAGCGATCACTCCCCTATAATTATGGTGATCCTAACTGTTGGGTATGTCCCCATTGTGGTCAGCAAAACCTGCCCTCAGCAAAACCCTGTGTTTCCTGTGGCCAAGCCCAGCCTTTAAATGCTCCACCTTGTACTACCACAGCCCTTCCCTATATCCCATTATAACTCCTTCTAGTGGTGGCCATGTTGCTACACCCACTTCCTCTGCTGTCACACATCTTGGTCTACCCGGAAGTACGGCTCCACCCACTTTCTCTGCTGTCAGCCATCTTGATCTACCCGGAAGTACTGCTCCACCCATTTCCTCTGCTGTCAGCCATCTTGGCTCACCCAATCTACCTACTTCCTGTAATGGGCCCTCATCCTGTACACCCAAACAAGGTTCTCAAGCACTTCATCTCTTTCTGGTTATGACTCAGGATGGGGGTTACTTTGTACCCAATGACCAGATCACTGGCCTATACCCAAATCAAACCCAAACACTCACAGCCCAGCACCCACCAGAAAGCTCTGTATTTGATTCTGCTAATAATTGCTGGGCCTCACCAAGAGGTTATACCTCTCTGCCTAGTGAAGACAGTCCTCCAGCCCAAGATGAACCCCATGCACGGTTTCAGTCTCCTACCAATGATCATCATCATCAGTCTCCTACCAATGATCATCATCATCATCAGTCCCCAGGAAAGATACAACTTTCACCTGTTAATACAATCACACCTACTGTGATGCAATTTCATGAGCCTCCCAATACCTCCAACAGAGAAATCACCGAAATATATCCTCCTGATCTACTTGATGAATCTTAAAACATAACCTTTATTTTAGATTTATACACAAAATTCTATACAACATTTTTTTGGGTGCATCACCAACCAAAATAAATAGCAAAAAATAGTGTTGAGGAGGCAGGAGGTGTAGAGCCCACCCAGACAGCTTAGGGGAAAAAGAAAATTAGGCCATAGCTTAATATAGAGGGAGGGTATAATTGTATATATTTTTAGGTCCAATAATGGCCAGCAGATATTTTTGAAATGGGGGAGGAGAAGTGCCCATTAATAGTATGATACCCTTCCCTCTTTCCCTGCCTTTTGAGGGACCCACCTCCTGAATATGGTGGCCTCAACCACGGTGCTGGACCCTAGGCTCCCTAAGTGAAGGAGAAAACAATAAAATAGATGGATAATATAGTAGGGAGAAGGAGGGCTGGGTCTCTACAGCTCAGGGCTCCAAAAAAAAGGTATAATAAACAAATAACCAAAATAGCAATGCGATAAACCCAAAAAGGTGCATTAAAAAAGACAATCCTGCCACAAAAAATGTTAGAAACCAATGCGTTTCGCCTGTACATTCATTACAGGCTCATCAGTGTTACAAAATTGGCAGTATAAACTGAATAAAAACCTTAATTTTATGCACTTTATTCGGACTATTATGTCATTACTGGTATCTGTACATAAAATTAATCTGAAGCTAAATTAAAGTCTCAGCAAAAATAGTTCGATACAAACAAGAGAACCAGAGTCCAGATTCACATATAGCAAAGATAATTTCAAATATATCTCAATAAGACATGGTTCAATACATAGCAGGGTTTAGATGACAAACAGCAAAAACATTTTTCGGCTATAGATAATTACTTAAAGCATTGTTTTCCCTCTTGTGAGCATAGAATATAGCAATAAATACTGCATCCAACCAGGTCCCAGGAATGGTCTCTTGATATATACAGAGAATTATCAACAAAATATTCACTAAGGTCCAAATAGATAATAACCCCTCAGTTTGTTGGTCGATAATAGTAGTATGTTATATGGTAGATGACAAAAGTGTCAGCAGGTCAACAATGATGATAACCGGGGAGGGGGAGATACAATAAACAAAAGGACGCTAAGGTCCAATAGATAATCGACACTCACATAATAAACTGATACTTGATAAATAGTGAGTAGTAAAGAAAAACCTCTGTGGTGTGTAATGGCACACCACCGGGAAGGAATACTTATCCCCTTTAGATTGACCCTATGTTGGAGCTGAGATGGTAGGATGTAGGTCCTTATGATATCATGCTGCAGTCTAACTGAGGAATCAAAATCCTCAATTCATATAATGTGCTCCTCACCTGGGTTCCGGTCCAAGATCCCAGGCTTTTTTTATTGCATGGAGCTGGTCCATGGTGATCTATGCAATCTTGGATGTGAGATTGCTCATCATGTGTAACTTACGGACCATGTGAGCGCTCCCATGGGTGGAAGGGGTCTCTAATTGGAACGCTCACGTGATCGGACGCAGCCATAATACTAAAGGTATAGATATATACTGAACTAGTTCAAATTGTCAGTATAGGTCCATTTTTGAGTATTTTGATATATTGATGAAAAAAATGACCATAAGTAGATAGATTAATATTGCTGTCAAAAAATATTATTGATCCCAAATTTCTCTCCCCCTCCTTGGTTATCATTATTGTTGACCTGCTGACACTTTTGTGTTCTACCATATAACATACTACTATTATCAACCAACAAACTGAGGGATTATTATCTATTTGGACCTTAGTGAATATTTTATTGATAATTCTCTGTATATATCAAGGGACCATTCCTGGGACCTGGTTGGATGCAGTATTTATTGCTGTATTCTATGCTCACAAGAGGGAAAACAATGCTTTAAGTAATTATCTATAGCCGAAAAATGTTTTTGCTGTTTGTCATCTAAACCCTGCTATGTATTGAACCATGTCTTATTGAGATATATTTGAAATTATCTTTGCTATATGTGAATCTGGCCTCTGGTTCTCTTGTTTGTATCGAACTATTTCTGCTGAGACTTTAATTTAGCTGCAGATTATTCGGACTATTGTGTCATTACTGGTATCTGTGCATAAAATTAAAGTGCATAAAATTAAGGCTTTTACTCAGATTATACTGCCAATTTTGTCACCCTGATGAGCCTGTAATGAATGGACAGGCGAAATGCGTTAGTTTCTAAAAAATTTTGTGGCAGGATAGTCTTTTTTAATGCACCTTTTTGGGTTTATCACATTAGACCATTAGACCAAGTATGGTGTCTGAATATTTTCAAGCGGCCCTTGAAACAAAGATCTGGAATAACACCTTACTCCGGATTGGCATGGGTTCTATGGAAACCCAGCGAGTGCAAGTTGGGCTCTGCGATTGTTAACCTGGCAAATTCATATCTTTAGCATAATGATGGCCTAGTGCATGCAGGGGGGCCTAGCATACAGCATGACTCTGATCTGTTGGTAATGCATAAAGGGCCCATTGCAACCTCCCAACTGGCCATTACAGGTTCTAGAACACTGCATTGAAACATGATAATACATGTTGTTGGTCTCTCAGATATTCCTCTGCCCAACATGATGCCTGAATGAGGCAGCCTGAGTCCGCAATACACCGCATTTTTGATTTAGCTGGAAAGAAGGAAATTTCCCCTCTGGCCATTCCAACCATCAGTTCTGGACTCATCAGATTTCTTCCTGATATCTGTGCCAATGTAATAGTGTCCAGTATTAAAAATCACAAGTCAGAAATCAAGCTTATCTCTAAAAAATACGAAACAGTCCAAGCTCTGGTGAGTGCTGTCAACTTGTTCAATCAAACAAACCTCTTGGGTAAATACCCAATGCCACATGGTGCTTCAGATAACCTACAAGATGGTTTACCCAGAACCACGCCATCTAAACTCTTGCCCATACAGCCTAATCATTCCAGAGATCTCCTGCATGGTTTCGGTGAACCCAGTCCACCGCAAACTACGACAATACCAGTTACCTATAGTGGTGGAAATAGAGGGTCTGAAAAACCTCTTTCAGAGACTCTTTATAAATATGTTCCCTTTACCCCGATGCAAGTAAATAATCTCCTAACCCAACTTCCTGACCCAGAAAAACAGCCAATGCCTTTGTACAGAAGAATCAAGCAAATCCAGCAAACCTACTCATCAGTATGGAAGGATTTATATAATCTAGACTCTATCAGAACTGGAGAAGCTTTCTGGCCTATTATTTCTGCCAGCCGCCTTGATAGCTCTGCTATTGTGGATGAGGAGACATACTCTTCTGGAATGGAATTTTGCCGACAACTACAAGCCTGGGCCAGAGACAGACTAGCTTCAAGCTCCACCAATTTCTCTGATGCCTCTCAGGAACCTACAGAATCAGCTGAACAGTTTTTCTCCATACTACTTAATCTGTTCCAGGAACAAGGTTATGACCTGGAAGCAAATTCCATGAGACACTCTTCATTAGCACCTTTGTACAGCTCTTAATCATTGTCAAAGCTATTGAAAAGCAAACTGAAGTGGCACCTACTAAGAAATGCTCAGATGTGGCAGTCTGTCAAGATGCACCAATGATGCTTAATGCTACAGAGCAATACCCAGTTCAGAATTATGTCCCTCAGTTCCAAACCGTTCCTGCTCAGTACCATGTTCCGAATGATGCCCCTTGTAGACAACCCGTCAGAAACATCATCTGCTACAGATGTGGTAAACCCAGACATTTCGAGCAAAACCAGACTTCCTCCTTCCAACTATCGAATGGATTCAGCCACTGCAAGGCCAATGATGTCACAAAAACGTTATAATATGGACCAACAACAATCTGGACCTCTACTTGAACACCCACCCCACTCCAGGATGAATCAACAATGGACACCAGACAATAGAATGACTCCACAGAATCCAGCTAATCATGTCTGAATTAGAAATTATTAAGAATCTGGATCTGAGAATAATCATTGCTCCTCCTACTATTCAGACTTCCAGCAACTACCTTATTTAGTCCTCTATAGGACAATGGCAAGCCTGTGCCCACACTGATCTCTCACGTACATACTAATACCGACTTTACTAAATCAGGACCAACCTCTTTTGTGAATCTTACAGTCAGTGGCAAAACTCTTCCTTTTCTAGTGGACACAGATGCAGCCAGATCTGTAATACACTCTAAAGACCTACTGTGTACTTCCCTTATCTCTTCTGATTGCCTTTCTTGTGTCGGTGTAGATGGCACACCTGTTGCTTCAAACTTCACCCACCCTATACCTATTGGAGCACAGCAAGACATCCTTTCCCGACTGCTAATATCAGATACTTGGCCACTCAATCTGTTAGGCGCAATGAAATAGGAGGATGATGGCATGCACCTTGAATTATCCCAGCCTCTGACACCGGAAGAACTTTGTGTTCTGCAGGCCTCTCCACTGATGGTCATGAACATCCCAACAAAGACTACACCCGATGTCTATCTGCAACAACTTCCTGACCGTGTCTGGTCCAATGGTCCAGATGATATTGGACTCTTGCCTGTTTCACCTGTTAAGGTCTTTTTGAAATCTGGTGCCAAGATTCCAAAAGTACCCCAAGAGCCAATCAAGAAGCTTCTCTATCTGAACAAATTACGGCTATTCTCAAGAATGGAGCGTTAATCAAATGTGTTTCACCAGCAAACACCCCTGTTACCAGTAAAGAAGAAGACCCCAAATGGACAACCTGAGAAGTTCTGCATGGTACATGATCTTCGTGCCATTAGTGTTGCCACAATTCTAGATACTCCCATTGTTCCCAACCCACATACTCTACTTAGTTCTTGCCCCAGATGCCAAGTTCTTTACTGTTCTGGACTTAGCCAATGCTTTCTTCAGACTTGCATCCATTTCTTCAGACTTGCATCCAGACTGCCAATATCTTTTTGCTTTTACTCATCAAGGTGGGCAGTATACCTGGAAGCGCTTGCCACAAGGAGCTCCGAATTCCCCCAATCACTTTTCTCAAGCCTTATCCACTTGTCTGGATCCATGGGTACGCACCCATTATAATGTTACTTTACATCAATACGTGGATGACCTTCTACTCTGTGCAACATCGCAAGATGAGTGTGCCACCACTTCAGTGGATCTACTATCTTTCCTTGCTTCAATCACTGCAAGGTGACCCTTGAAAAAGTTCAATGGGCACAACAAAAAGTAGTCTTCCTAGGACATTGTATCTCTCAAGAAACGGAAAAGAAACCGGACAAAATGATGAAGACCTTGGAGCACAATTGTTTAGAGGTTATGGAAATAGAGACATCACATTTACCAATTGTCCAAGAAACACCATTGGACAATGCAACCTTTACTCTCTACACAGACAGGTCCAGATATGCTGATGAAAGTGACAACTTCCACACAGCATACTCAGTAGTTATACCATTCGAAGTTCTGCAGGCAAGGGGGTACATGACTGCAAATGGAACCCCTATAAAGAACTTTGAAGCTGTAAGGACCCTGATTGCCTTGAAATTGCCTAAACAAGTGCCTTATCAAAGTCAAAGCGCACAGAAGATTGGACTCTGAGGAAGCCAAAGGCAATTTCTTGGCCGACCAAGCAGCTAAAGAAGCTGCAATACTGCCCCTTACTCGAGAGGAAGCAGGGGTATACGTGATGACAAGAAAGCGGAAGAAAGAATCAGAAGAGGAAAGTGAAAACCCTGGCCTAAAGACACTGAAACAGTTCCACACTCAAGCCTTGGACAAGGAAAAAAGTATGTGGGAGAAAAAGGGAGATGAACTCAGTGAATCGGATGGCCTATGGAGAAAAGCACACAAGATTTGCCTTCCCCAAGCCCTTTACCAGAGGGTGACTCAATGGGCTCATGGAGTCACCCACAGAGGAAAAAAACAAATGATCACTTCTATCAATAAAATCTACCTTGCAGTAGGAATAACGACACCAGTTCAACAATATGTCAAGGGATGTGACATTTGCAACACCTGTAACCCTGGAAGAACAGAAGTTACTCCTAAGAAACACTTAGTCAAACCTTGCTATCCATTTCAGAGGATCCAGATTGACCACTAGTGTTGCTCGCGAATATTCGCAATTCGAATTTTATTCACGAATATCGCATATTCGCGAATTCGCGAATATTCGCGAATATAGCGCTATATATTCGTAATTACGAATATTCGTTTTTTTAATTATTTTTTTTTTTTCACAGTACACATCACAGTGATCATCCCTCTCTGCTTCCAGCTTATGTGGTGTAAGAAGGCTCTAATACTACTGTGTGAGACCGGTGTGCGAATTGTCGCATATACGAAAATTTGCATATGCTAATTTTCGCATATGCGAATTTTCGTTCATGCTAATTTTTGTATATGCGAATTTTCGCATGTTAATTTTCGCGCATGCGAATATTTGCATATGCGAAAATAAAACGAGAATATTACAAATATGCGAATATTCGCGAATATGACGAATATTCGTCCATATATTCGCGAATTCGAATATGGCCTATGCCGCTCAACACTATTGACCACATGCAATTGCCCAAAAGTGGAAAGTTTGAGTACGTGCTAGTAGCGGTGGACATGTTCTCAGCATGGCCAGAAGTCTACCCGGTCACTAATATTACAGCAAAGACTGGTAAGCTGGTATGCAGATTTGGAGTCCCTAAAGTAATTGAAAGCGACCAAGCGATCTTTCATTGCAGATATTACAAGAGAACGTTGGAAAATGGTTGGAGCAGACCTCCGACTCCATACCCCATATCACCCCCCAGAGCAATGGGAAAGTTGAAAGACTACATGGCACCCTAAAGAACAAAATCCTAAAAGCCAGTAGAGAACTGTCCCTTCCATGGTCAGAAGTGCTGCCCATAGCTTTGTATTCTGTTAGAAACACACCCCGACAGCCAACAGGTCTAACCCCATATGAGACACTTATTTGGGGGGGGGGGGGGGTCCCTAAGCTATGATGTTACTACCCTCAGCAGCTTAGTGCAGGAAATTATAGTTTGGTAACGTTTGTTATCACACTGTGCAATGAGCTGAGAGTAACACATGCTGCAGTTTACTCTTCCATTCCAGATCCAGATGCTGAACCAGGAAGTCACAAATTGCAGCCTGGAGAGTTTGTCCTCGTAAAAAAACACGTGAGGGGGCCCAAAAATTTAAGGCCCAAGCCCAGAAGCATCAGTAAGCCAAGTAATTCCTGAAAGACACAGGAGCAGTCCGGAGCAAGCATCAGCAGTACACCAGAGACTTTCATATCCCCTTACATTGAAAGATCAATGTTGAAATTTCTATTAAGCTTGTGCTAAACATCCAAAAATTTAAGGCCCAAGCCCAGAAGCATCAGTAAGCCAAGTAATTCCTGAAAGTCACAGGAGCAGTCAGGCGCAGGCATCAGCAGTACACCCAAGGGTTTCATAACCCCTTACATTGAAAGATCAATGTTGAAATCGGAATTAAGCATTTATGTTAGCTAGTGCTACCATAACATATATTGAGTTAATATCCCAGTCCCAGCAGCATAAGAAAACGATATATTGGCTGACTGCCACAGCCTGGAGGTGGGGAAAGCATAAGGAGCCCATATAGTGTCTGAATGGTGGCTGAAGCATGAGGAGACATGCAAGAATTTTAAATAGACATACAAGAATTTTAAATAGAAATCTAAGATTTTGAAATTGAGGATTTTGAAATGGAACTTTTAACTCCCAAGTTTTAGTGGCCTGGGCCCCGGCGTGTGGGTACAAAGGACCTAATCTAAGAAGGAGTCCCATGTCACATGTCATCACAATGACAGAGCCTGGAGGTGGCATCAGTAGGAGGAGACCATATAGTGTCTGAATGACACAGCCTGGAGTTGGCTGAAGCATGAGGAGACCCCAGGGCTTCACAAAAATTGTCAGAATACCACCTGCCATTCAAAATAATAAAATGATAGATACGTTCTCTGAAGAAAAGGATCCTTCATTAGATGACACTATGAGTATAGTGTGTTCCAGTGACATTAGCTCATCGGAGGAACAGGAAAACATGATACAACTTAATTCTGCAACTGAAGAACCACAACAAAGAATGAATGACTTAAAGCCTACTGGAACGGAGGAACTTCAAAATGGTAAATCTACCACCTGGAATAGTCAGTCAATTCCAACAGCCAGTGGTCAGTATCCACAATTCCCTGTTTCTGGCAATATTCCTTTTATTACTGGTCTGGTATCAACATGGCAATAATGCTCAAGGATAGCCACATGTTTCCTGCAATACACAGTCAATATATGGAGACCATATAGTGTCTGAATGGCACAGCCTGGAGTTGGCGGCAGATGAGGAGACAATAGGGCCTCACAATCTCTCAGAATAAAAGATGAATTTAGAAATTTCCATTGAAGATGTATGGTACCTAGTGCTATCATAAACATATATAGGTAATGTCCTAGGCCCAGCAGCATCACTAAACCATGTAGTTGCTGAATGACACAGACAAGAGAAGTAGCAGGAGGAGTGCACAAGAGGGTTTCATAACCCCTAAGATTGAAAGATCAATGTTGAAATCTCAATTAAGTGTGGAGGGGATACAGTGAGAAAGTGCTAACATCCAAAAATGTAAGGCCCAAGCCCAGCAGCATCACTAAGCCACGTAGTTCCTGAAACACACAGCCTGGAGCAGGCATCAGCATGAGTTTACAAGAGGGCTTCACAACCCCTAACATTATGTTAATGTTGAAATCTGTATAGAAGATGTATGTTAGCTAGTGCTAACATCAAAAAATTTTAGGCACAGTCCCAGCAGCATCACTAAACCATATAGTTGCTGAAACACACAGCCTGGATAAGGAAGCAGCAGAAGTACACAAGAGGGCTTCATAACCCCTAACATTAAAAAGTGAATCTTGAAATCTGTATAGAACATGCTGTATAGTGCTAACATCCAAAAAATTTAGGCACAGGCCCAGCAGTATCAGTAAGCCAAGTAGTTCCTGAAACACACAGCCTGGATCAGGCAGCAGGACGTGTACATAAGAGAGCTTCACCACCCCTAACATTAAAAGATCAATGTTGAAATCTTTATTGAGCATGTATATTTGCTAGTGCTACCATAATAAATTGTTGGGTAATATCCAAGACAGTCCCAGCAGCATCAGAAAACAATATATTGGCTGAATGACACAGCCTGGAGGTGGGGAAAGCATAAGGAGACCATAGAGCAGCACAATTATAGAGCCTGGAGACGATATGGCGGCGCAACGACAGAGCCTGGAGGTGGTAGCATCAGCATGAGGAGACCATATGGTGGCACAATGACAGAGCGTGGAGGTGGTAGCAATAGCATAAGGAGACCTTATGGTGGCACAATGACAGAGCACGGAGGTGGTAGCATTAGCATGAGGAGACCATAAAGCAGACGAATAAGAGAGCCTGGAGGTGCCAGCATGAGGAGACCATATTGCGGCACAATGACAGAGCCTGGAGGTGGTAGCAATAGCATAAGGAGACCTTATAGTGGCACAATGACAGAGCGCGGAGGTGGTAGCATTAGCATAAGGAGACCATAGAGCAGCAGAATGAGAGAGCCTGGAGGTGGCAGCATCACTATGAGGAGACCATATTGCTGCACAATGACAGAGCCTGGAGGTGGTAGCAATAGCATAAGGAGACCTTATGGTGGCACAATGACAGAGCGCGGAGGTGGTAGCATTAGCATGAGGAGACCATAAAGCAGACGAATGAGAGAGCCTGGAGGTGGCAGCATCAGCATGAGGAGACCATATTGCGGCACAATGACAGAGCCTGGAGGTGGTAGCAATAGCATAAGGAGACCTTATGGTGGCACAATGACAGACCGCGGATGTGGTAGCATTAGCATGAGGAGACCATAAAGCAGACGAATGAGAGAGCCTGAAGGTGGCAGCATCAGCAGCATGAGGGCCATGCCAACTGAGGGTTGAGTGTGAGGAACCCACCTACTGTTGACTGGGGGTGTCGAATGTCACTTGAGATTAAGTGGATGACCAAGTGAACCGATCAATCACGGCTGCTGGGTTGCTGGTCACGACACGACTGCTCGCTGACACCGGGAGCTCAGATCTCTCGCTGTGACTCCGACTGGAACACACCCCTACTCTGCTGCGACCTCTGCCTGCGCCTGATGAATTTAGGCCTCTTCCACTCCTCTGTGCACTGTCCTTTCACAGCATCTAGGCCCTTGACAGATTAACAAGTACAAAATAGTACACTACTTCAAGTTTAACAGTTACATAGTTAGTACGGTCAAAAAAAGACATATGTCCATCAAGTTCAACCAGGGAATTGAAGGGTGGGGTGTGGCGCAATATTGGGGAAGGGATTGGATTTTATATTTCTTCATAAGCATTAATGTTATTTTGTTCCAGGAATGTATCTAATCCTGTTTTAAAGCTGTTAATTTTTCCTGCTGTGACCAGTTCCTGAGGTAGACTGTTCCATAAGTTCACAGTTCTCATGGTAAAGAAGGCGTGTCGCCCCTTGAGACTAAACTTTTTCTTCTCCAGACTGAGAGAGTGCCCCCTCGTCCTTTGGAGGGGTTTAACCTGGAACAGTTTTTCTCCATATTTTTTGTATGGGCCATTAATATACTTATATGCATTTATCATATCCCCCCTTAAACGTCTCTTCTCAAGACTAAACAATTGTAACTCCTTTAATCGCTCCTCATAGCTAAGATGTTCCATGCCCCATACTAGTTTAGTCGCGCATCTCTGCACCCTTTCCAGCTCCGCAGTGTCCCTTTTATGGACTGGTGCCCAAAACTGAACAGCATATTCCAGGTGAGGCCGTACCAATGCTTTATAAAGGGGGAGTATTATGTCCCTGTCCCTCGAGTCCATGCCTCTTTTTATACATGACAATATCCTGTCGGCCTTGGAAGCAGCAGCCTGACATTGCATGCTATTCTGTAGTCTGTGATCTACAAGTACACCAAGATCCTTCTCTACCAGTGACTCTGTCAGTTTAATCCCCCCCTAAGACATACGGCGCATGCAGGTTATTAGTACCCAGATGCATAACTTTACATTTATCCACATTGAACCTCATTTGCCAAGTGGATGCCCAGACACTTAGTCTATCCAAGTCATCTTGTAACCTATACACCTCCTCTATAGGCTGTACCGTGCTACAAAGCTAGGTGTCATCTGCAAAGATAGAAACAGAGCTGTTAATGCCATCCTCTATATCATTGATAAATTAATTAAACAACAGCGGTCCCAGTACAGAACCTTGGGGTACACCACTAATTACCAGGGACCAATCAGAGTACGAATCATTGACCACCACTCTCTGGGTACGATCCATGAACCAGTGTTCAAACCTTAACTTACCTGTCAGACGTCTATGAGGGACAGTATCAAACGCTTTAGCAAAATTCAGAAAGACTATATCCACAGCCATTCCTCTGTCAAGGCTTCTACTCACCTCTTCATAAAAGCAAATTAGATTGGTTTGACAACTTATATCCTTAGTAAACCCATGCTGGCTATCACTTATAATACAATCATCCCCTATGTATTCCTGTATGTGATCCCTTATAAGTCCTTCAAACAATTTACCCACAATGCACATTAAACTTACCGGTCTATAGTTTCCTGGGGAAGACCTAGAGCCCTTTTTGAAGATTGGCACCACATTCGCCTTGCGCCAGTCCCTTGGCACAATACCAGACATGAGAGAATCTCTAAATATCATGAACAAGGGTACAGATATTACTGAACTTACCTCTCTGAGAACTCTTGGGTGCAATCCATCTGGCCCTGCAGATTTGCTTACATTTAAATTACTTAACTTACCTTGTACCATCTCTACATTAAGCCAGTTCAGTACATTACATGATGTGTTACCAGCACTGACCAGGCCAATGTCAGCTCCTCCTTCTTCTCTAGTATATACAGAACTAAAGAACCCATTCAGTAGCTCCGCTTTCTCTTTATCGCCTGTGACAACCTCCCCATTATCATTATTAAGGGGTCCTACATGCTCTGTCCTTGGTTTTTTTGCATTTATATATCTAAAAAACATATTTCGGATTAGTTTTGCTTTCTTTGGCCACCTCTCTCTCATTTTGAATTTTTGCTGTTTTTATTACATTTTTACAGATTTTATTAAGCTCTTTGTACTGCTTAAATGTTATAGCTGACCCATCAGATTTGTATTTTTTGAAGGCTATTTTTTTGTTGTTTATTGCTCTTTTAACATCATTTGTCAGCCATGTAGGATTTAGTTTTAATCGTTTATATTTGTTCCCCTTTGGTATATATTTAGCTGTATAGTTATTTAGAGTTGATTTAAAGATGTCCCATTTACCTTCTGTATCAGTATTTGAGAACACCGCCCCTCAGTCTATGTCCTGTAGTGCAGCTCTCAGCCCAGGGAAATTTGCCTTTTTAAAGTTATATGTTTTTGCCTTCCCCGTCTGTCTTTGTTTTCTACATTTTAAGTCAAAAGTAACTATATTGTGGTCGCTATTACCAAGGTTTTCCCGCACAGTTACATTACCAACCAGCTCTGCATTGTTGGAAATGATCAGATCCAACAAGGCATCACTTCTTGTTGGTTCCTCCACAAACTGGCCCATAAAATTATCCTGCAATAAATTTAGGAATTGTCGCCCCTTTGTAGTTTTAGCCAACCCCGCACCCCAATCTATATCTGGATAGTTAAAATCTCCCGTTATTACCACTGTACCTGCCCGGGCAGCCCTCTCTATTTGTTTATGCAGCCGACCTGCTATCTCTTCAGTGATATTAGGGGGTCTGTAGATTACACCAAGTATTATTTTTTCAGTATTTCCCTCCTTTTGTAATTCTACCCACAGTGATTCCACATCCTAAGAATCATCACACACTATGGCATCGTTCACACTGACTTTCATACCACTTCTAACATACAGACAGACTCCACCACCTTTTCTGTTCATTCTATCTTTGCGAAACAATGTAAACCCCTGCAGATTGAAAGCCCAGTGATGCGAGGAGTCCAGCCATGTCTCAGTGACCCCAACTATATCAATATGTTCCTCCAGCATCAAGGCCTCAAGCTCCCCAATTTTATTTGCTAGGCTTCTGGCATTTGTGAACATACACTTTACATTTCCATCCTTTATGTTATTGGGGTTAATGGGATTCAAGGGTGTACGTTTTATTTTCCTATGAAGCCTATTCCTATTAACTATTCTAACCCCTCCCTCCGCTCCACCCCCAGGTACATTTATAATTCCCACCTCTCTATCTACACTATCTTCCCCCTCTTTGCTGTAGGTTCCCTCCCCCCAAGTCCCTAGTTTAAACACTCCTCCACCCTTCTAGCCATCTTCTCCCCAAGCACAGCTGCACCCTCCCCATCGAGGTGCAGCCCGTCCCTACGGTAGAGCCGGTAACCGACAGCGAAGTCAGCCCAGTTCTCCATGAACGCAAACCCCTCCTTCCTACACCAGCTTCTGAGCCACTTGTTTACCTCCCTAATCTTCCGCTGCCTCTCTGGTGTGGCTCGTGGTACAGGTAATATTTCAGAAAATACTACCTTGGAGGTCCTTGCCTTAAGCTTGCAGCCTAAGTCCCTGAAATAATTTTTAAGGACACTCCACCCACCTCTTACTTTGTCATTGGTGCCAATATGTACCATGACTGCTGGGTCTTCTCCAGCCCCACCCAGCAACCTGTTAACCCGATCCGCGATGTGCCGAATTTGAGCGCAAGGAAGACAACACACTGTTCCGCGATCCCGGTCTTTGTGACAGATCGCCCTGTCTGTCCCCCTAATAATTGAGTCCCCCACCACTAGTACCTGTCTGGCCTGCCCTGCACTCCTCCTTCCCTCCTTACTGGAGCAGACACCCCCCTGGCGGTAAGAGGCGGTATCCTGTTGCAGTTCTGCTAGCTCTGTAATGGCATCCCCCTCATCTGCCAAGCGGGCAAACTTGTTGGGGTGTGCCAGTTCAGGACTAGCCTCCCTGACACTTTTTCCCCTACCCCGCTTTCTAACTGTAACCCAGCTAACTGCCTGACTGAGTTTTTTCTCTTTTTTTTTGTTAAATTTTTTATGTAGTACTGCTACTCCCAGCATGGAAAAAAAACTGTTCCATGATGGGAGTAGTAGTACCTGTACTAATAGACATATCACCCCCGATGTCAGTCGTGACACCCGATGCGATCGTCCATAATATAGCAGAGATGTGGAGCGGCTCTATACAGCGCTCGCATCTCTGCTCTGTACTCTGGCCAGTGATGTGAATAGAACATCACTCATTCATATTTTCCGCCCAGAGTGGGGATTGGCCAGATGGTTCCAGCCAATCACCGCTCTCTGAGGGAAATATGAATGAGTGTGAGTGGCTGCCGGAGAAAGCCGCTCTGCATCTCTGCAATAGACAGGACGATCGCAGCGGGTGTCAGCGAGTGTAATTTCTGACACCCGCTGCGATCCATCTATCAATGCAGGTACTATAGCTCCCAGCATGGAGCAGAGTGTGCTCCATGTTGGGAGTAGCAGTACCTGCAGTTAAGAACAGATCACAGGGGTTATCATTACTGACACCCGCTGTGATCCTCCTGTATAATGTATAGATGCGGCCGGCTTACTCTTCTGAGTGTTGCTGTGTAAGAGGGGGCGTGAAAGAGGAGTTTCAAAAACTGTGATTATCTGTTGTGCGGAGTGAATCTGTGGAGTGGGTGCGACTGCCTATAGCCCACATTCATATTTTGGGTAAGTTTTTCTCTTTTGCACATAGTGGGATAACTGTTAGAGTTTAAACACCCTTTTTCTTTTTCTTTTTTTTCTCTGTTCCACCTCTAGGGGGAGGAGGAGTAGATTGGGCACAGGTGTATAAATCTTAGCTTGGGACTCTTATTGAGAGCTTGCTCTTCTGAGTGTTGCTGTGTGAGGGGGCGTGAAAGAGGAGTTTCAAAAACAGGAGTTTGAAAGCAGGAGGTTGAGATCGCTGTGAGTGTTAATTTCTAAACCCACAAGGTCTACAAAAAATTTTAAGTGTAATTTTGACTGTCTTTTTTTCCTATACATTTGTGAAATCCCCATAACTAGATGGCCTCCATGTTGGAAAATGCAGTCCAATGTAAATCCTGTTCAATGTATGCAATCCTTGAACAACAGTTTGAGGATGCATATTGTTGTGCGAGATGTGTGCTAGTTGTCCGTTTGGAAGCCCAGATCCTGCATCTAGAGGGGCGACTGGCAACAATGAGAAGCATTAACAACATGGAGAGGAGTCTCCTGCTCACTGAGCAGGCACTCTCGGGAATAGAGGTGGGGGAGGACAGTGGGACAAAGTTGCAGGACAGTCAGGCAGTTAGCTGGGTTACAGTTAGAAAGAGGGGTAGGGGAAAAAGTGTCAGGGAGGCTAGTCCTGAACTGGCACACCCCAACAAGTTTGCCCGCTTGGCAGATGAGGGGGATGCCATTACAGAGCTAGCAGAACTGCAGCAGGATACCGCCTCTGACCGCCAGGGGGGTGTCTGCTCCAGTAAGGAGGGAGGGAGGAGTACAGGGCAGGCCAGACAGGTACTAGTGGTGGGGGACTCAATTATTAGGGGGACAGACAGGGCAATCTGTCACAAAGACCGGGATCGCCAAACAGTGTGTTGTCTTCCTGGCGCACGAGTTCGGCACATCGCGGATCGGGTTGACAGGTTGCTGGGCGGGGCTGGAGAGGACCCAGCAGTCATGGTACATATTGGCACCAATGACAAAGTAAGAGGTAGGTGGAGTGTCCTTAAAAATGATTTCAGGGACTTAGGCCGCAAGCTTAAGGCAAGGACCTCCAAGGTAGTATTTTCTGAAATACTACCAGTACCACGAGCCACACCAGAGAGGCAGCGGGAGATCAGGGAGGTAAACAAGTGGCTCAGAAGCTGGTGTAGGAAGGAAGGGTTTGGGTTCATGGAGAACAGGGCTGACTTCGCTGTCGGTTACCGGCTCTACCGTAGGGACGGGCTGCACCTCAATGGGGAGGGTGCAGCTTTGCTTGGGGAGAAGATGGCTAGAAGGGTGGAGGAGTGTTTAAACTAGGGACTTGGGGGGAGGGAACCTACAGCAAAGAGGGGGAAGATAGTGTAGATATAGAGGTGGGAATTATAAATGTACCTGGGGGTGGAGCGGAGGGAGGGGTTAGAATAGTTAATAGGAATAGGCTTCATAGGAAAATAAAACTTACACCCTTGAATCCCATTAACCCCAATAACATAAAGGATGGAAATGTAAAGTGTATGTTCACAAATGCCAGAAGCCTAGCAAATAAAATGGGGGAGCTTGAGGCCTGGATACTGGAGGAACATATTGATATAGTTGGGGTCACTGAGACATGGCTGGACTCCTCGCATGACTGGGCTGTCAATCTGCAGGGGTTTACATTGTTTTGCAAGGATAGAATGAACAGAAAAGGTGGTGGAGTCTGTCTGTATGTAAGAAGTGGTATGAAAGTCAGTGTGAACAATGCCATAGTGTGTGATGATTTTGAGGAGGTGAAATCACTGTGGGTAGAATTACAAAAGGAGGGAAATACTGAAAAAATAATATTTGGGGTAATCTACAGACCCCCTAATATCACTGAAGAGATAGAAGTTCGGCTTCATAAACAAATAGAGAGGGCCGCCCGGGCAGGTACAGTGGTAATAATGAGAGATTTTAACTATCCAGATATAAATTGGGGTCCGGGGTTGGCTAAAACTACAAAGGGGCGACAATTTCTAAATTTATTACAGGATAATTTTATGGGCCAGTTTGTGGAGGACCCAACAAGAAGTGATGCCTTGTTGGATCTGATCATTTCCAACAACGCAGAGCTGGTTGGTAATGTAACTGTGCGGGAAAACCTTGGTAATAGCGACCACAATATAGTTACTTTTGACTTAAAATGTAGAAAACAAAGACAGGCGGGGAAGGCAAAAACATATAACTTTAAAAAGGCAAATTTCCCTGGGCTGAGGGCTGCATTACAGGACATAGACTGGGGGGAGGTGTTCTCAAATACTGATACAGAAGGTAAATGGGACATCTTTAAATCAACTCTAAATAACTATACATCTAAATATATACCAAAGGGGAACAAATATAAACGATTAAAACTAAATCCTACATGGCTGACACATGATGTTAAAAGAGCAATAAACAACAAAAAAAAAGCCTTCAAAAAATATAAATCTGATGGGTCAGCTATAACATTTAAACAGTACAAGGAGCTTAATAAAATCTGTAAAAATGTAACAAAAACAGCAAAAATTCAAAATGAGAGACAGGTGGCCAAAGAAAGCAAAACTAATCCTAAATATTTTTTTAGATATATAAATGCAAAAAAACCAAGGACAGAGCATGTAGGACCCCTTAATAATGATAATGGGGAGGTTGTCACGGGCAATCAAGAGAAGGCGGAGCTACTGAATGGGTTCTTTAGTTCTGTATACACTATGGAAGAAGGAGCTGACATTGGCCAGGTCAGTGCTGGTAACACATCATGTAATGTACTGAACTGGCTTAATGTAGAGATGGTACAAGGTAAGTTAAGTGACATAAATGTAAGCAAATCCCCAGGGCCGGATGGACTACACCCAAGAGTTCTTAGAGAGGTAAGTTCAGTAATATCTGTACCCCTGTTCATGATATTTAGAGATTCTCTGGTGTCTGGTATTGTGCCAAGGGACTGGCGCAAGGCGAATGTGGTGCCAATCTTCAAAAAGGGCTCCAGGTCTTCCCCAGGAAACTATAGACCGGTAAGTTTAACGTGCATTGTGGGTAAATTGTTTGAAGGACTTATAAGGGATTACATACAGGAATACATAGGGGATAATTGTATTATAAGTGATAGCCAGCATGGGTTTACTAAGGATAGAAGTTGTCAAACCAATCTAATTTGCTTTTATGAAGAGGTGAGTAGAAGCCTTGACAGAGGAATGGCTGTGGATATAGTGTTTCTGGATTTTGCTAAAGCGTTTGATACTGTCCCTCACAGACGTCTGACAGGTAAGTTAAGGTCTTTGGGTTTGGAAATTTTAGTTTGTAACTGGATTGAACACTGGCTCATGGATCGTACCCAGAGAGTGGTGGTCAATGATTCGTACTCTGATTGGTCCCCGGTTATTAGTGGTGTACCCCAAGGTTCAGTACTGGGCCCGCTGTTGTTTAATTTATTTATCAATGATATAGAGGATGGTATCAACAGCTCTGTTTCTATCTTTGCAGATGACACCAAGCTTTGTAGCACGGTACAGTCTATAGAGGATGTGCATAAGTTACAAGATGACTTGGATAGACTAAGTGTCTGGGCATCCACTTGGCAAATGAGGTTCAATGTGGATAAATGTAAAGTTATGCATCTGGGTACTAATAACCTGCATGCATTGTATGTCTTAGGGGGGATTAAACTGGCAGAGTCACTGGTAGAGAAGGATCTGGGTGTACTTGTAGATCACAGACTACAGAATAGCATGCAATGTCAGGCTGCTGCTTCCAAAGCCGGCAGGATATTGTCATGTATCAAAAGAGGCATGGACTCAAGGGACAGGGACATAATACTCCCCCTTTATAAAGCATTGGTACGGCCTCACCTGGAATATGCTGTTCAGTTTTGGGCACCTGTCCATAAAAGGGACACTGCGGAGTTGGAAAGGGTGAAGAGACGCGCGACTAAACTAATATGGGGCATGGAACATCTTAGCTATGAGGAGAGATTAAAGGAGTTACAATTGTTTAGTCTTGAGAAGAGACGTTTAAGGGGGGATATGATAAACGTATATAAGTATATTAATGGCCCATACAAAAAATATGGAGAAAAACTGTTCCAGGTTAAACCCCCCCAAAGGACGAGGGGGCACTCCCTCCGTCTGGAGAAGAAAAAGTTTAGTCTCAAGGGGCGACACGCCTTCTTTACCGTGAGGACTGTGAATTTATGGAACGGTCTACCTCAGGAACTGGTCACAGCAGGAACAATTAACAGCTTTAAAACAGGATTAGATAAATTCATGGAACAAAATAACATTAATGCTTATGAAGAAATATAAAATCCCATCCCTTCCCCAATATCACCACACCCCCTACCCCTTAATTCCCTGGTTGAACTTGATGGACATATGTCTTTTTTCGACCGTACTAACTATGTAACTATGTAACTATGTAACTATGGTCTCTTGCACTGATATATATATATATACATATTCCTATTTTCCACAGAGAGCTGTGATTGGCTGGAACCATCTGGCCAATCACAGCTCTCTGCGGGAAATATGAATAGGTGTATATATACGTCAGTGCAGGGGACCATAGAAGAGCGTCCGGCCACATCTATACATTTTACAAGAGGATCGCAATGGGCGATCTGTCTATTAGTACAAGTACTACTACTCCCATCATGGAACAGTGTGTTCCATGCTGGGAGTAGTAGTACTACCTAAAAAATGTTGGGGGAAAAGTGAAAAACACACACACACACTACATTCTTATTATTGTCGGCAAAATTTTTAGTGCTTTACCTGCCCACATACATTGATCCCTGTTTAAAAATTTGTAAAAATTTTGTAATAAAAAAGATACATTTTGTTGAATACAATTTTTTCCATCACTACTGTATCTTTTTTACACGCCCTGCATCCCCGATCCTTAACCCCTTAAGGACTCAGGGTTTTTCCGTTTTTTGCACTTTCGTTTTTTCCTCCTTACCTTTTAAAAATCATAACCCTTTCAATTTTCCACCTAAAAATCCATATTATGGCTTATTTTTTGCGTCGCCAATTCTACTTTGCAGTGACATAAGTCATTTTACCCAAAAATGCACGGCGAAACGGAAAAAAAAAATCATTGTGCGACAAAATCTAAGAAAAAACACCATTTTGTAATTTTGGGGGCTTCCGTTTCTACGCAGTGCATATTTCCATAAAAATTACACCTTATCATTATTCTGTAGGTACATACGGTTAAAATGATACCCTACTTATATAGGTTTGATTTTGTCGCACTTCTGGAAAAAATCATAACTACATGCAGGAAAATTTATACGTTTAAAAATGTCATCTTCTGACCCCTATAACTTTTTAATTTTTCCACGTACAGGGCGGTATGAGGGCTCATTTTTTGCGCCGTGATCTGAAGTTTTTATTGGTATGATTTTTGTTTTGATTGGACTTTTTGATCACTTTTTTTATTCTTTTTTTAATGGTATAAAAAGTGACCAAAATACGCTTTTTTGGACTTTGGAATTTTTTTGCGCGTACGCCATTGACCGTGCGGTTTAATTAATGATATATTTTTATAGTTCGGACATTTACGCACACGGCAATACCACATATGTTTGTTTTTATTTGTTTTTACACTGTTTTATTTTTTTATGGGAAAAGGGGGTGATTCAAACTTTTATTAGGGAAGGGGTTAAATGACCTTTATTAACACTTTTTTTTTAAACATTTTTTTTGCAGTGTTATAGGTCCCATAGGGACCTGCACACACTGATCTTCTACACAGATCACAGGCGTGTATTAACACGCCTGTGATCAGTGTTATCGGCGCTTGACTGCTCCTGCCTGGATCTCAGGCACGGAGCAGTCATTCGCCGATCGGACACCGAGGAGGCAGGTAAGGGCCCTCCCGGTGTCCTGTCAGCTGTTCGGGACGCCGCGATTTCACCGCGGCGGTCCCGAACAGCCCGACTGAGCAGCTGGGTCACTTTCACTTTCACTTTAGAAGCGGCGGTCAGCTTTGACCGCCGCTTCTAAAAGGTTAATACCGCACATCACCGTGATCGGCGATGTGTGGTATTAGCCGCGGGTCCCGGCCGTTGATGAGCGCCGGGACCGACGCGATATGATGCGGGATCGCGGCGCGATCCCGCTTCATATCGCGGGAGCCGGCGCAGGACGTAAATATACGTCCTGCGTCGTTAAGGGGTTAAAGGGGTATTCCAGGAAAAAACTTTTTTTTATATGTCAACTTGCTCCAGAAAGGTAAACAGATTTGTAAATTACTTCTATTAAAAAATCTTAATCCTTTCAATAATTTTCAGCTGTTGAAGTTGAGTTGTTTTCTGTCAGGCAAGAGTGCTCTCTGCTGACATCTCTGGTTGCCTCGGGAACTGCACAGAGTAGAATAGGTTTGCTAAGGGAATTTGCTTCTAAACTGGGCAGTTCCCGAGACACGTGTCATCAGAGAGAACTTAGACAGAAAAGAACAACTCAACTTCAATAACTCATAAGTACTGAAAAGTAATGAAGATTTTTTAATAGAAGTAATTTACAAATCTGTATAACTTTCTGGAGCCAGTTGATATATAAAAAAAAAGTTTTTTCCTGGAAAACCCCTTTAACCCCTTAAGGACCATGGGCGTATGAATACGCCCTGGCTTTCTGGTGCTTAAGGACCCAGGGCGTATCCATACGCCTGTGGGAATTTCGGTCCCTGCCGCGCGCCGGGCGGGGACCGGACCGGGATGCCTGCTGATATGGTTCAGCAGGCATCCCGTGCAAATGCCGAGGTGGGTCATCCCCGTGCCGAGGGGGGACCCCCCCCCCGTGTCAGCGATCGCAGCAGATCGTTAGTGAATTCACAATAACGATCTGCCGGGATTCGGGTCATACGGGTCACGTGTGACCCGATGACCCGGAGATACAAGGTGATCAGGGGTGTACAATACACCCCCTATCACCCACTGTATCTATGGGGAGGTGGCGATTTCGTCACCCCCCCAGGAGCGCTGCTAATGGCTGGACGATCGTCCAGCCAATAGCAGCCGGCAGGGGAGGGGTTAACTGCATCTTTTTGCAGCTCTGCCCGTTAACTGAGTTCAGTCAGCGGGCAAAGCTGCTCAAAGGTGCCAGGGACCCCCCCTCTGTGCGATCAGAGCCCCCTCAGGGAAGAAGATCTGCAGGGACAGAGCAGGGAAAGAATACACTCCAGGGCAAGGTAGGAGTGAGTGTAAAAAAGTAAAAAAAAATAAAAAAAATCCCCCCCCCCCTGACCCCCTAATAGGTCCCCAAGGGTCCACCACAAATTTTTCAGTGTGACTCGGGCCCTATTAGGGGTTCGGGGCGCTGCATTTGCCCCCCCATTTTTTTTTGTCCGCAATTTTTTTCCCTCCCTCATATAACGGTGTGTGATTTCTAATCACACACCGTTATATCTAATAGTTACACCAAGCACTCACTACATACATCCCGCCCCCCCCCCCACACACACACCCTCAGTGTCAGGCAGTACTGGGGCAGGGACATCCTATACCAGACCCCGCTGTACAGTATGGCCATGGCACGGAAGCGGTTCGAGGCCATTCGGAAATGCCTTCATTATGCAGATAATGTAGCATGTCCACCCCGAGGTGATCCCGCCTATGACCGGCTTTACAAAGTGAGGCCGGTCATCGATCACTTTGGGGCCAAATTTTTGGAGGCCTACGTACTGCTCAGGGACCTCTCTGTAGATGAGTCTCTCATCAGTTTTAAGGGGAGACTCATATTCCACCAGTATATTCCCTCAAAGCGGGGCGCGATATGGCGTGAAGCTTTATAAACTTTGTGAGAGTACCTCCGGGTACACTTACAAGTTTAGGGTGTATGAGGGGCGAGATTCCCGTATTGAACGCCCAGATTGTTCCCCCACTCTGGATGTTAGTGGGAAAATCGTTTGGGACCTTATGTACCCATTGCTGGATAAGGGTTTCCATGTGTAGGTGGACAACTTTTATAACAGCATTCCTCTCTTCGCATCCCTTGCCGCCAGATCCACGTCTGCTTGTGGGACCGTGCGGAAGAATCAGAGAGGCCCCCCTCTAAATTTTCTGCAGACACCTATGCCCAAGGGTAAGTCCCGTGCCCTTGCCCATGAAAACCTGTTGCTGGTCACCTGTCCCTGTGCGAGGTGCAACAACAACGGTCCTCAAGCCCGATTGTATTCTGGACTACAATCGGTATATGGGGGGAGTTGATCTTTCTGATCAAATCCTGAAGCCATATAACGTCATGCGGAAAACACGTGTATGGTACAAGAAAGTTGCGGTCTACTTGGTACAGGTTGCCATGTAAAACTCTTTTGTACTGTACCAGAACGCTGGCAGCACAGGGACATTCCTCCAGTTCCAAGAAGAAGTCCTAAAGGCCCTGATCTTTGCTGACCGGGAAAGAGCAGGCCGGAGTTCAGAAGGAACGGGGTGCGCATTTGAAGCAACAGGTTAGGGACGGCCACACACATCACATTCCCAGAATGATGATTCAGAGCATAGGGTTTGGGGTGGGCATATTCTTTAGTTTTGGCTATGCTCTGGGTCATCATTCTGGGAACAGAACCTGTTTTATAATTTTATGTTCCACTGTACCCCATTTTAGTAACTTACCCCATGTAACGTTTATAATTACCCCATGTAATGCCCCTTGAGGGGGGGTCCCACTGCTCTGGCTCCACAGGCAGCGATTTCGAAGCTCAAGGCCCCTGACTGCACTCCTGTTCTTCTGTGACCGGTTCAGATATGAGGTATGTCCTTATTCCAAAGAAATGTAAATTAAAAATTTTTTTGCTGTTCTGGCACTAAATGTGACATGCCCCCCCATTTCAGCAAATTAGCAAATGTGACTCCTTCTCTTCTAAGCATTGTAGTGCGCCTGCAGTGCACTTGACGTCCACACATGGGGTATTACCATACTCAGAAGAGATGGGGTTACACATTTTGGGGGGCATTTTCTCCTATTACCCCTTCTAAAAATCTAAAATTTGGGGAAAAAACTGCCTTTTAGTAAAAAAAAAAAAAACAACAAAAAAAATGTACACATCCAAAGTAGCCAAACACCTGTCGGGTGGTAAGGCTCACTGGACCCCTTGTTACGTTCCTTGAGGGGTGTAGTTTCCAAAATAGTATGCCATTAATGCTTGAAGTGACAGTGGTCAGATGTTCAAAAAATGGCCGGGTCCTTAAGGTATATTTGGGCTGGGTCCTTAAGGGGTTAAGGACTCAGGGCGTACCTGGTCCCGTTTATCGGGTTTAAACCGTTCTCACTAGCAGAGAACGGGTTAAACCCGGTGGGTACTATGGGCAGCCAGGACCCACGGCTAATGCCGGGCACGGCTGAACGGGCCGATGCCGGCATTAACCCTTTAGACGCCGCGATCAAAGTTGATTTGCGGCGTCTAAAACTAAAGTTAAATAATACCGGCAGCTCAGTGGACGATGGGAGGGACCTCACCTGCCTCTCCGTTGTCTGATCGGCGATCTACTGCGATTTACTGCTCCAAAAATTGTAAAATAAAAAAAGCGTAATAAAGGTTCATTAAGCCCTTCCCTATTAAAAGTTGAAAACACCCGCCTTTTCCCAATTTTTAAATAAAATAATGTAATAAAGAATAAAAATAATCACATGTTGTACCACTGCATGCGTAAATGTCCGAACTATTATAATATAAGTTTAGCTAAACCACACGGTCGATGGCGTACACGTAAAAAAATACCAAAGTCTAAAATTGTGTATTTTTGGTCACTTCATATCCCATAAAAATATTTTAAAAAAGCGATCAAAAAGTCCCATCAAAACAAAAATGGTACCGATAAAAACTATAGATGACGGTGCAAAAAATGAGCCCTCATACCGCCCCATACACGGAAAAATAAAAAAGTTATAGGGGTCATAAGATGACAATTGTAAACATACTAATTTTGGTGCATGTAGTTTATAAATTTTTTAAGTATTAAATTAAAATAAAACCTATATAAATTGGGTATCCTTGTAACCATATGGACCTACAGAATAAAGATATGCTGTCATTTTTACCAAATATTGCACTGCGTAGAAACGTGAGCCCTCAAAACTTACAAAATGGCGTTTTTTTTTATTTCACCCCTCAAATATTTTTTTTTCTGGTTTTGCCGCAGATTATATTCTAAAATAAGTGATGTCATTGCAAAGCACAATCGGTGACGCAAACAAGCCCTTATATGTGTCTGTAGGTGCAAAATTGAAAGATTGATTTTTAGAAAGGACGGAGGAAAAAGCGAAAATTCGCCGAGTCCTTAAGGTGAAAATAGGCTGAGTCCCTAAGGGGTTAATGGTACCCCACAAAATTATAATAATAAAAGGTATCTCCATCACTTTTTTGGATCGCTAAAGTCCAAAAAAGAATAAAAACTGCCTGAAAAAACGCCAAACTAGGTTTTGTCGGGCGTTTTGAAACAACTGCTGAGAAAAACCTCAGTGGAATTCTAGCATAGCTTGATTAACCACTCTCCAGACAACTCCACTAAGGAAACGGAGAAGGAAGACCTTATTATATTTGATAACACAACCTCTGGAATCATAGCATCAGTACCATTTCTACAACCCTTGAACTCAGCAAATGCACCCAAACCAGGGAGAAACCCAGGAGAACCAAGACACCAATACTGGTGGACCTTTTTTAGACAAAGGCATCCACCACCAGACGAAAACAATCATAGACTACTTCCCCTTAAAATTATCGCAAAAAAGAAAATTAGAAGAGGAAAAAGAGGAGACCCCAAAAAAAGTAAAAGAAACTAACAATGAGAACCTCACAAAAAGAAAGTGATATGGACTCCACGATTAAAATATTCAACCTCTCCACCAATATACTGAAAGCTGACAAGCTTTCACTCCTACAGAAAGGCCTTTCCTTTTGCCCACACCACAATCCAGCGAAGATTGATTTGTTTCTTGACTTGCACCAGTTCACTCGACGACTCACTCTACAATGGCATTTTTTACTACCAATAACCGGAAGGGACAGGATACAAACAGCGAATCTTCAGCAGTTGGCAAGCACCCCAGTATCAGAAACAAATCGAAGTTCTACCCGATTGAAAGTCAAGGAGACAAACTTAAAACCTTTCTTGAACTAGTAGCCGAGGAATTTAAAGCAATCCCTAACAGATTTCCCCAGAAACCCCAGGAGGGTCACCTCACAGCTGTGGAGAGACAGGCCTTAAGGGATCTTAAGAACAACAAGGAAATCGTCATTAGACCGGCAGACAAGGGCGTCAGCCTTGTCTTTCAGAACTATGATGATTACCATCAGGAGGCATGCAAGATCCTAGAAGACAACGATTACTACAGGCTAGTTGATGAAGACCCCCTTCCGACACTACAAAGAGAAATCCTTGCTGCACAAGGTCTCACTCAGAATATCATCACTAAACAAGAAAATAAATTCCTGTTTATTCCTAATATAACAGTCCCATACTACTACCACCTTCCTAAAGTGCATAAGAACTCCATATACCCACTGGGAACGCCTATCATTTCCGGAATAAACAGCATTACTTGCAACCTAAAACAGTATCTTGACCTTCTCCTACAGGAATATGTACAGGATAATCCTAGTTATTTGAAGAACTTTGACCAACTCATATCACTCCTCAAGCTCATACCATGGGAAGATGACATGATTTTGGTCACAATGGACGTAACAGCCCTCTGTACTAACATCCGCCATGACCTGGGTATACAATGCACCAGGAATTTTTTGGAGAAAGACCTGGACGTACTACCAGAACAAGTAGCTTTCCTGATTACTTGTCTTGAACTGGTGCTCAAGAACAACTTCTTTACCTATGACACACGTATGTTCCAACAAATACGTGGGACCTCAATGGGGACGAGGGTAGCACCGACCTTTACTAACCTTTTTATGGGGTGCTTCGAAGACACATTCATCACCAACAACCATCTATTCAAGACCCACACCATTCTGTACAAGAGATACACGGATGACCTGTTCATCCTATGGCGGGGCCCTTCTGAGGAGATCAACAATCTTGTTGATGACATTAATGCCAACAAATGGGGGATCATCTTGTCCCCCCCAAACACTCATCAGCGAACATTGAATTCCTCGACCTGGAGATTACCCATAGTGAAGGAAAAATTATTACATCTACTTATTTCAAAACGGTTGATTCTAATAATAGAAGAATGAGTCCAGTGCAGACTTTGTGCAAATAATGACTTCTTTATACAGGTACCAACAACAACAGAATAAGTGACGCGTTTCAGCCAGATAGACTAGCCTTACTCATACTAAAGACTTTGGGAATTATTGGGCATAAGTAGGCGGAACACCGCCCATCGAACAGGTGTACCTAAAATTAGGGTCACGTGTTCAAGAGATGGTGTCCGCCCCTCAAGACTCTGGAGGAGCTATGGATGGAAAGTGAGGATGGTGACATATCATTTGAAGCTCCCTTTACGGAGTTCAAGCCAAAGTCGAAAATTACACCAACTTTCTCACAGTTTCCAAACATAGAGATATTTGTAGATATAGTAACCCAAGAGTTGGGGACTATATACTCTCAGAGAAGAGGTACCACATTCAATCTGGACAGAGCAGAACAAGCAGCTCTGAACTCCCTTAAAAGTAATACAGCATTGGTTATTAAACCAAGTTATAAGGGAGGCAATATTGTCCTTCTTGATAGGGACATGTATGTAGATATGGCCATGGCACTATTGTCAGATGTGACAAAATACGAAACCCTTTCCGCTGACCCTACCCAGATGTATTTGTTGGAATATAAAAATCTACTTTCGTCTGCCAAGATCAGAGGCCTTCTTTTAGAAGATGAATACATTTATTTATAACCCTCATCCCACCATTGCCACTATTTATGTTCTCCCCAAAACACACAAATGTACTAATCCTATTCGGGGGAGGCCTATTGTTTCTGGCAACGATTGCCTTACACAATGTGGTAGTCTCTATCTGGATAAAGTCTTAGCACTCTTCGACACTACACTTCCTTCCTATTTGAGAGACACCAAAGACACAGTTTTAAAACTCCAGGATATCACAGTCACTGACACGACTATACTCACTAGTTTAGATGTAGAGAGCTTGTATAGCAATATACGTCACGAACTTGGTTTACAGGCTGTCTCTCAATATCTAAGCACTAAGAGCATCATTTTCCAAGAGTACAATACCTTCATACTTTCACTCTTACGATTCATTTTGACTCACAATAATTTTTTATTTAACGGCACTTACTATCACCAGACACAGGTCACCGCTATGGGGGCCTCTTGTGCCCCCAATTATGCTAATCTTTTTTTGGGGTGGTGGAAAGACACGTGTGTTTTCTCTGAGGATTTGGTTTCTTTCACAGAGCACATTTTATTTTGGGGGTGTTATATAGATGACGTCCTCATTTTATGGGATGGGTCACGTGCACTTTTTAAGGATTTTGTTTTGCTATTAAATCGCAATACCATTGGAATGACCTTTACATCTGAAATTGGTGGACGATCCATCAATTTTTTAGATCTGCGGATCTACTTGGATAGTGAGAATCACATCCAAATGGATATTTTTAGGAAACCAACTTCGACAAATTCTCTCCTCCACTGGGATAGCTGGCACCCGGACCCCCTGAAAAGGAGCATTCCGGTGGGCCAATATCTCAGGGCGAGGAGGAACTGTTCGGAGGAAAATAGATTCCAACAAGAGAGCTGTAACCTTTATCAAAGGTTCCGTCAGCGTGGTTATCCACGTAAACACCTAAAGAGAGCTTACTATAGAGCCAGCTGCAGCGATAGGAACACCTTATTATCACAGGACCAGGGAGTAGATGCACCCAAAAAGGTTAGATTCATTGGCACTTATGATGGCTGCACGAACCAAGTAATGGCCATCTTACGCAGACACTGGCACCTTCTCGCGAGAGATGAAGTTTTGCTTCCAGTAGTGGGCCAGAAACCAAGCATTACATATAGACAGGAACCCAGTCTTAGGGATCAGCTGGTCCACAGCCATTTGATGACTGAGGCCAGAGCTCCAACATGGTTACATAATAATGTGGTAGGTTCGTACCCGTGTGGCCATTGTAAATTTTGCCCTTTTGTCCCTAAGACCAAAGAAATTCAAAACCCTAGAGACCAACGGACATACACAATCCGACAGTTCATAAACTGCGGCACAAAAAATGTTGTGTACGTTGCTAGATGAAAATGTCCTTAAATATACGTTGGTAAAACAACCCAGGAATTACGCAGGAGAATTCCACAACATCTTAGCAACATACGAACTGAATTGAATACTCCGCTAGCCAGACACATTCAACATATACATGGTGGTAGGCTAGATGACCTGCGTTTCTATGGCTTAACGCACCTCAAACTGGGCCCAAGAAAGGGAAACATCGATGCCCGACTATTGAGAGAAGAGGCCAAATGGATTTTTATGTTAAAAAGTAAAGCCCCGAATGGTATCAATGAGAGATTCTCCTTTGCAGCTTTCTTATGAATTGATGTGGATATTAGACCAGACTGTTAATTTTCTGTATTATCAACATTCTAATAATGCATTGTCTTACACTTCAATATAGCATTAATTTCCAGTTTGATCCCTTATTTTGTTCTTATTCTTTTTGGCATGTCCTGCCATTGTTAGTGGTCTTGTTTAGTGTTTTGATTGCAGCCTATAAATTTATTGTTATAGATTGCATAATACATCAATCATGGAAATGTGGCATTTCCCGTATCCCAGATTAATATTTGTCTCCAATTGGGTCACGAGTACATCAAAGGTGACTATTGAGATACTTTTCTAATAGTAGATTGCATATACATTACCTCATATCATCAGGCTGACTTAATGTCACATAGTTTTGTTTAACATATATAATTGATACTTACCCTGGACTGTGGGATCATACACAGTGCAGTCAAGACATGTATATGCAATCTATATAGTGGCACCTAGGAGTCAATAATGTGGTGGCATCCACATATATATATAAGCAATACTTACCTTTGATAGTTGAATTATGTACAGTGCCGCCTATAATGTACATATATATGGACATTTATCAACGGGTTTAGTCAGGTTTTCTTTACTATAATTGTCGCAAAATTGTCGCAACTGCGACTACACGCTTTTTCGTGCGACATTTTGACTGGAAAGCGAGAAAAGCAAGTTTTCCTAAAATTTACTGTGTAGTAATAATTTTAAAATGGTCTACGGGTAGTCAGGTATTTATTAACTGCGACAGTCGCAATTGCGCAAAAAAAAGTCGCAACAGCGTTAAAAATTGACTAAATTTACTCCAGCTCAAACATGGAGCAGAAAAAGCTACTATCAAAGTAAAAAAGGAAAAATTGCTTACGTGAAAGAAAATTATCAACAGGCTGAAACCAGTTGATAAATACGTCACACATAAGCAAAAAAAAAGTAAGGAAAAAATTACTAAAAAAAGGAATACATAAGCAAACATTGATAAATGTCCCTCATAATGTTTATTTACAGATTACATGGGTGAATCTATGCCCCAGCAATGTGGTAGTATTTTTTTTTTTGCACTGGTGTTTTTTATGTACATGTTGCTTATATACCTTAGACTGTGTACATTGACAACCTGTAGCACCATGATTGACATATTAGGATTAAATAACAAAAGGTTTTGGGTGTCACATCTGATACAACTATGTGGGCTATTAGACTTTCAATAGTATTCAGACTAAGTCTAAGATCATGCGCAGTGGGGTCGGCGCCTTCACGCATGCTCGATTGATGTGGTGGGGCCCGTAAGTTTCTAAGTGAGACGCGGACCTCATAGCGCATGCGTGAGTTGCACAGGGACCTCACAGCGCATGCGAGAGTCTCCGTGAGACTGCGAGAAGAGATTTGGACGCAGCAGAATGACGTAGTGAGGTGAGACATGTACCGACGGCGCTGATACGTGCACTGATATTGTTTACGTCTGTTGTGACAGGTTGAGATGACGGACTTGAACCGGAAGAACATATAATGACTTAGAATGATTGGTGGCACATCTAATGTTTAGTTACAGAGGACCTCATTGGAACTGACTTCGAGTCGTGAATTGAAGAGGTAAGAATAATTGTCTATAAATAGGACCAGCTGTTGGTGGGAACGCCATTGCCACAATAGCCTCTTGACAACGCTTTGGTACAGCGAAACATGTTGAGGGTGGCTGTGGATTAACATTTTAATCTATGCTGTTCCAGTGCTCAATGTTGGTTGACTGCAGCACCATAGTGATATACTACTACTGAGCAGATTGGGGGCTCCTGACTGCTATATGAAAGTAATATATTAATACAGCACTGTAACAGCACACCTTTTAATCTTACTTAGGGATTTTTTATAATACTATTAAAAGTTAATTTTTAGGGGATTGTTTAAGAGGGGAGTTAGTGATTCCAGGCTTGGGCCCTGGGGTTTGTTGTACATCGCCCCTCAAGACAAAAGTTACATAGTTGTCTTATCATTAGAATATACAATCATGCATACATCAATAACCCCATAATATACAGAGAGATAAGAAAAAGATAAAAAGTAGACAAGTACAAATGTACTTTGTAGACAAGTACAAATGTAGAAAAATACAAGACTAGAAAATAGACAAATAAGACAAATATCTATACACTTATTTAGTCAGCCCAATGGGAGGTAGTCTCCCATGGAAACAAACAAATATATTGTACTGCAACTACCATGAAAACTCGTGCTCATCGTAAAGAACAGGCTGCTTGGAATTGTATATACTGTATTTATCAGCATATAACACACATTTTTTAGGCTAAAATTTTTAGCCTAAAGTCTATCTGCGTGTTGTACGCCGATAAGCTGCTGCAGTTCAATGATTTAAAGCGGGCGCTTTAACCTCTTAAGGACCCAGGGCGTATGGATACGCCCTCACACCCTGGGCCTTAAGGACCCAGGGTGTATCCATACGCCCTGGCGTTTTCCGGTCTCTGCCGCGCGCCGGGCAGAGACCGGAACTGGATGCCTGCTGAAATCCTTCAGCAGGCATCCAGGGCAAACTCCGAGGGGGGCCATGTAGGCCCCCCATGTCGGTGATCGCCGCAAATCGCAAGGGAAATCGCCCTTGCGATCTGCGGCGATACCGGGCTGATCGGGTCTCTGGGACCCGACCGCCCGGTAATTTCGCATGATCCCGGCTGTCACAGACAGCCAGGACCATGCTAACGTATAGGAGCGAGGTGGCAAGCCGGCCACCTCCTCCTATACCCTGCGATCTGTCGGTTAGTTAACCGACCAATCGCAGGAGGGGGCGGTTACTTCCTCCCGTCCTGCCCGGCCCCTGAAAGTCCGGAGAGGACGGGAGGAAGACCGGAGGACGCTGCGGGGGACAGGGGAGTGCTGGGGCCCGGCCCCGGTACTTACCTCATCCCTGAAGACCCGGATCCTGGCGGCGGAGACGGCGGCGGCGACAGGTGAGTAGATCTTCAGCCGCGGTCGGGCCCTTTACAGCAATGCACGTCGCCGTAAAGCGACATGCATTGCTGTAATGGGACCCTGTAAACTACAACTCCCAGCATGCCCAGACAGCCCTTGGCGTCTGGGCATGCTGGGAGTTGCAGTTTTGCAACATCTGGAGGTCCACAGTTTGGAGACCACTGTGCCCTTCCAGATGTTGCAAAACTACACATCCTCAGCATGCCCTTACTGTCCAGGTATGCTGGGAGTTGTAGTTCTGTAACATCTGGCCCTTCAGATGTTGCAGAACTACAACTCCCAGCATGCCTGGACAGTTTTGGCATACTGGGAGTTGTAGTTTTGCAACATCTGGAAGGGCACAGATTGGGAACCACTGTATTAGTGGTCTGCAAACTGTAGTCCCCCAGATGTTGCAAAACTACACCTCCAAGCATGCTGGGAGTTGTAGTTCGGCAACATCTGGCTCTAAAGATGTTGCCAACTACTACTCCCAGCATGCTTGATAATGTTTGGGAGTTGTGGTTTTGCAACAACTGGAGGCACACTGGTTGGGAAACATTGTTTCCTAACTCAGTGTTTCCCAACCCGTGTGCCTCCAGCTGTTGCAAAAATATAACTACCAGCATGCACTGATAGACTGCATGCTGGGAGTTGTAGTTTTGCAACAGCTGGAGGTCCCCCCCTGTGAATGTACAGGATACATTCACATGGGCAGGGGGCTTACAGTGAGTATCAGGCTGCAAGTTTGCGATGCAGTAAATTTTGCGCGGCAGCTCAAACTCGCTGTAACCCCCCGCCCGTGTTACTGTACCCTAAAACACTACACTACACTAACACAAAGTAAAATAAAAAGTAAAAAACACTACATATACACATACCCCTACACAGCCCCCTCCCCTCCCCAATAAAAATGAAAAACGTCTGGTACGCCACTGTTTTCAAAATGGAGCCTCCAGCTGTTGCAAAACAACAACTCCCAGTATTGCTGGACAGCCGTTGACTGTCCAAGCATGCTGGGAGTTTTGCAACAGCTGGAGGCACCCTGTTTGGGAATCACTGGTGTAGAATACCCCTATGTCCACCCCTATGCAATCCCTAATTCAGGCCTCAAATGGGCACGGCGCTCTCACTTCGGAGCCCTGTTGTATTTCAAGGCAACAGTTTAGGGCCACATATGGGGTATCGCCGTACTCGGGAGAAATTGCCTTACAAATTTTGGGGGGCTTTTTCTCCTTTCACCCCTTATGAAAATATGAAGTTGGGGTCTACACCAGCATGTTAGTGTAAAAAAATAATTTTTTTACACTAACATGCTGGTGTTGCCCTATACTTTTCATTTTGACAAGAGGTAAAAGGGAAAAAAGCCCCCCAAAATTTGTAATGCAATTTCTCCCGAGTACGGAGATACCCCATATGTAGGCGTAAAGTGCTCTGGGGGCGCACAACAAGACCCAGAAGGGAGAGTGCACCATGTACATTTGAGGTGATTTGCACAGGGGTGGCTGATTGTTACAGCGGTTTTGACAAACGCAAAAAAAACAAAACCCCACATGTGACCCCATTTTGAAAACTACACCCCTCACGGAATGTAATGAGGGGTGCAGTGAGAATTTACACCCCACAGGTGTCTGACATCTTTGGAACAGTGGGCTGTGCAAATTAAAAATGTTGTACAGACCACTGTTCCAAAGATCTGACAGACACCAGTGGGGGTAAATGCTCACTGTACCCCTTGTTACGTTCCTCAAGGGGTCTAGTTTCCAAAATGATATGCCATGTGGGGGTTATTTTGCTGTCCTGGCACCATAGGGGCTTCCTAAATGCGACATCCCCCCCCCCGAGCAAAATTTGCTCTCAAAAAGCCAAATATGACTCCTACTCTTCTGAGCATTGTAGTTCGCTCGTAGTGCACTTCAGGTCAACTTATGGGGTACCTCCATACTCAGAAGAGATGGGGTTTCAAATTTTGGGGGGTATTTTTTGCTATTAACCCTTGCAAAAATGTGAAATTTGGGGGGAAACACACATTTTAGTGAAATTTTATTTTATTTTTTTACATATGCAAAAGTCGTGAAACACATGTGGGGTATTAAGGCTCACTTAAATCCTTGTTACGTTCCTCAAGGGGTATAGTTTCCAAAATGGTATGCCATGTGGGTATTTTTTGCTGTCCTGGCACCATAGGGGCTTCCTATATGGGACATGCCCCCGAGCAAAATTTGCTCTCAAAAAGCCAAATATGACTCCTTCTCTTCTGAGCATTGTAGTTCGCCTGTAGTGCACTTCAGGTCAACTTATGGGGTACCTCCATACTCAGAAGAGATGGGGTTACAAATTTTGGGGGGTATTTTCTGCTATTAACCCTTGCAAAAATGTGAAATTTGGGGGGAAACACACATTTTAGTGAAATTTTATTTTATTTTTTTACATATGCAAAAGTCGTGAAACACATGTGGGGTATTAAGGCTCACTTAAATCCTTGTTACGTTCCTCAAGGGGTCTTGTTTCCAAAATGGTATGGCATGTGTTTTTTTTTTTTGCTGTTCTGGCACCATAGGGGCTTCCTAAATGCAACATGCCCCCCAAAAACCATTTCAGAATAACGTACTCTCCAAAATCCCCTTGTCACTCCTTCGGTTCTGAGCCCTCTACTGCGCCCGCCGAACACTTTACATAGACATATGAGGTATGTGCTTACTCGAGAGAAATTGGGCTACAAATATAAGTATACATTTTCTCCTTTTACCCCTCGTAAAAATTCAAAAATTGGGTCTACAAGAACATGCTAGTGTAAAAAATGAAGATTGTGAATTTTCTCCTTCACTTTCCTGCTATTCCTGTGAAACCCCTAAAGGGTTAAAAGGCTGACCGAATATCATTTTATATACTTTGGGGGGTGCAGTTTTTATAATGGGGTCATTTGTGGGGTATTTCTAAGATGAAGACCCTTCAAATCCACTTCAAACCTGAACTGGTCCCTGAAAAATAGTGAGTTTGGAAATTTTGTGAAAAATTGGTAAATTGCTGCTGAACTTTGAAGCCCTCTGGTATCTTCCAAAAGTAAAAACTTGTCAATTTTATGATGCAAACATAAAGTAGACATATTGTATATGTGAAAAAAAAATTTAAATATTTTGAATATCCATTTTCCTTACAAACAGAGAGCTTTAAAGTTAGAAAAATGCAAAATTTTCAAATTTTTCCTAAAATTTTCACATTTTTCACCAAGAAAGGATGCAAGTTACAATTTTTTTTACCACTATGTTAAAGTAGAATATGTCACGAAAAAACAATCTCGGAATCAGAATGATAACTAAAAGCATTCCAGAGTTATTAATGTTTAAAGTGACAGTGGTCAGATGTTCAAAAAATGGCCGGGTCCTAAGGTGTAAAATGGCTGGGTCCTTAAGAGGTTAAATCAATGAACTGCAGCGGCTTTTGCAGGTGCAGAGACCTGCCGCCGCTGCCGGATTCTCTCCCCCTGGCTATCGGCACCGCTGCCCCATTGCGTCTCGCAGTGCATAGAAACAACGCAGGGGACGCCACACCGGAGGCCAGAAGCAGCGCGGACCCGAGCCCAGCAACAGGTAATTATTCAACCGGGGATGGGGGAGGCAACAGGGCAGCGGTGCCGCCAATGGCTGCCGCTGCCCCTTCTCTCCCCCTGGCTATCGGCAGCGGCGACGACAGCCAGGGGGAGAGAAGCGGCGGCAGCAGGGCTCTAGACCCCAGGAAAGGTAGGGGGAGAGAAGCGGGCAGCGACGGCCTCTCTCCCCCTGCCTTTCCTGGGAGCTTCTGCGGGGTCAGAAACAGTGTATCAGGGTATACACATGCACACACACGCACCCTCATTTTACCAAGGATATTTGGGTAAAAAACTTTTTTTACCCAAATATCCTTGGTAAAATGCCGGTGCAGGGTATACCCCGATAAATACGGTAAGTACGGACAAAAATGAATAGATTTAATATGATGAGTATATAAATAATTAGACATCAAATCCCGTTCTTCACGGTGTGCATTATAACATGGAAAAAGCTGGAGCTGCAGGTGTAAGTCATAATGAGATACAAATATAGAGAAGGTAAAAATAATGTCAGAAATGCAATACAACGTCTAACCGCCTGTTCAGACCTCTAGGAAAGCGGGTATCTAGTTCCAGGATCCAGAAGATCTCTCTGTCTAGGATCTTCTGTCTATAATTGCTGCCTCTGGTCGGGGGGGGGGGGGGGGATACTTTTTCAATGCCCTGCAAAAACATGGACGAGTAGCTGCCTTCATGTCTCCATGGAAGTGTTACGGGTGCAAAAATGTGGAATGTCCAATAAGCGTTTTGGGGTTCTAGTTTTCAGTTTATTTGTGGTGCATCCCACATATTGCACTTTACACTGTCTACAAGAAAAAAAGATATATAACATTAGGGGTATTACAATTAATATATTGTTGTATATTGTACTTTTTACCTGTATTGTAAGATGTAAACTGTGTGGAAACATGTATCATTTTGCAACAAATGAAAATATTATGGCCACATTTTTGTGATCCTTTATGAATCAACTAAGATGAAGTATGAGACCTAACTTTGCTGGAAAAAAAGACTTGGAGAAAGTTTTTGGGCTAGTGTAGGTGCTTTATGTGAGATGCATTTGTATCCCCCCCCCCCCCCTTTAGAGCATCTGCATACAAGGTATGCGCATATATTTATGCACCAAGTCACAAATCGCTTTGTAATTCTGACTATATTGAGTAATGAACATAACTGGTTGAGCAGAGGACATGTTTTTACTTTTATTGTACTTGCTGCCATTAAATATTCGAGAACCACCAGTGCCAGAGCCTATCAAATTATCCCGATCTTTTTGAAGTGTTATGTCTTTAGCTTTGTCAATGCTGTGTCTGGGGTATCCCCTGCACAGCATGCAGGATTTTATTTCTTCAGCCTTAAGCTCAAAAATAGCACTGGTGGAGCAATTACACCTTTTAATGCAGTCCAAAAAATGATTATTGGGGGCAAAAAGAATCCCCCTTTCCCACCAACACATAAAATTGTTGGCGAGAGAGGGGGAAAATTTTGCACCCATAGATGCACCGATAGTCTGCAGGTAAAAAATATCATAAAACATAAAAAAATTGTGTGAAAGTAGATAATCAACACATGATGCAATAAATTCCTGCAGATCCTCCTCGTAGTCTGAATAGGTGTGTAAAAAACATTTTAATGCTATGATAGCCTTATCATGGGGGATGATAGAATATAAAGATGTAACATCTGCTGTGATCCAAGAAAGATCACTAGTCCATGTGAAATCATGAAAGGCAGCTAATACATGTTTGGTGTCCCGTAAAAAACCTGGAATTTGTGAGACCAGGGGTTGCAATAACGCATCGACCCAGGCACAAAGTCTTTCATCAAGGGATCCAATCCCTGCGACAATCGGCCACATGGGTGGTGGGAATTGCTCCTTGTGTATCTTGGGCAGAGAGTGAAATATAGGTATAACAGGATGTGATATTTTGATATAGTCTACCTACCTGAAGGTGAGGAAACCACTTTTCTGCCCAAGATCCACAAGGTCCTCCAATTCCCTTTGAAAAGAAGTGGGATTACACAACAGTTTCTATATGTGGCAGGATTAGACAGAATGTCACAATTCAATTTACCATAAAGACCTTTGTCCAAAATAATAACCACTCCCCCCTTATCAGCCTCACGGATGAAAATATGATCCATGAGTTTTAATTATCTTAATGCATTTTGTTCCTTAAATGTGAGATTGTACTTTAAGGGGGAGATTGTTTTGAGCCAGAATAGTAAATTTCTTTTCCATGTATGCCAATTTTTTATTTATTTACGTTTCACATTACATCATGCATCAACATCTATTTCCTTTTTAGATATCACTTTAGTGGGTGATTTGGATTCCCAGACTATTGTAACATCTACTTACCGTAAAAACACTGCCACAAATTCTATTCTTCACGCCTTTTCTTGCCATCCCCCCCAAGTCATCTCCAATTTGCCTGTGGGGAAGATGATAAGAGCAAGGTGTAATTGCTCCACCAGTGCTATTTTTGAGCTTGAGGCTGAAGCAATAAAATCCTGCATGCTGTGCAGGGGATACCCAAGACACAGCATTGACAAAGCTAAAGACATAGCACTTCAAAAAGATCGGGATATTCTGATAGGCTCTGGCACTGGTGGTTCTCGAATATTCAATGGCAACAAGTACAATAAAAGTAAAAACATGTCCTATGCTTAACCAGTTATGCTCAATATAGTCAGAATTACAAAGCGATTTGTAACTTGGTGCATAAATATATGCCCATTATTTTGAGTGATCCCTTGTATGCAGATGCTCTCAAAGGGGATACAAATTAATCTCACGTAAAGGACCTACACTAGCCCAAAAACATTCGCCAAGTCTTTTTTCCAGCAAAGTTAGGTCTAATACTTCATCTTGGTTGATTCATAAAGGATCACACAAATGTGGCCATAATATTTGCATTTGTTGCAAAATGATACAGGTTTCCACACAGTTTACATAGTTACATAGTTACATAGTTAGTACGGTCGAAAAAAGACATATGTCCATCAAGTTCAACCAGGGAATTAAGGGGTAGGGGTGTGTACATCTTACAGTACAGGTAAAAAGTACAATATACAATATATTAACTGTAATACCCCTAATGTTATATATCTTTTTTATTGTAGACAGTGTAAAATGCAATATGTGGGATGCACCACAAATAAACTGAAAACTAGAACCTGAAAACACTTTTCGGACATTCCACATTTTTTGTACCCGCAACACTTCCATGGTGTCGCAACATTGCGCACAGAGACATGAAGGCAGCTACTCGTCCATGTTTTTGCAGGGCATTGAAAAAGTATCCCCCCCGACCAGAGGCGGCAATTATAGACAGAAGATCCTAGGTGGTTAGACGTTGTATTACATTACTGACATTATTTTTACCTTCTCTATATTTGTATCTCATATGTTTTTGATAGATGTCAGGATTATTTGCTAGTGTGTATTACACCACAACGCATTATGACTTACACCTGCAGCTCCAGCTTTTTCCATGTTATACTGCACACCGTGAAGAATGGGCTTTGATGTCTAATTACATATATACTCATCATATTAAATGTATTCATTTTTGTCCACACACAATTTCAAGCAGCCTGTTCTTTACGATGAGCACGAATTTTCATGGTTGTTACAGTACAATGTATTTTATATGTTTCCATGGGAGACTACCTCCCATTGGGCTGACTAAATAAGTGTATAGATATTTGTCTTATTTGTCTATTTTCTAGTCTTGTATTTTTCTACATTTGTACTTTTTATCTTTTTCTTATCCCTCTGTATATTATGGGGTAATTATGGGGTGATTTTAGATACACCTGTTCGATGGGAAGTATTCCGCCTACTTAAGCCCAATACCTCCCAAAGATTTTAGTATGAGTAAGGCTAGTCAATCTGGCTGAAACACGTCACTTTTATCCTGTTGTTGTTGGTACCTGAATAAAGAAGTCATTATTTGGAAGAAGTCTGTGCTGGACTCATTCTTCTATTTCTGGTCTGTCTCTGTGCTGGGTCGCACCTGTCTGTCGCACACTGAGCGTAATCAGGGGTGAGCTGATAAAATTTGTTTCTCTGCTAAGGTTGACTCTAAAAATTACATTTCCTTCTATAGCGGCCACTATAAAAAGTGGCGAGAAAACACACCGTTCGGTCAATGTAAAAGAGTGAGGAAAAACTGTACTGAGGACAGAATTTTTGCCATCCAAGCCAAGACTTTAGAAAAACGTTTCCACGCTAAGGGCTACCCTAGGTCCCTAGTCAAGAATGCTTACTCCAGAACATAGAACCTGACCAAAGATGACTGGATAAGCCAAAAGACACCTCATCCCAGACCAGCAAGAGTGGGAAAGAAAACCCTGAACTTTATTACCACCTACTCAGCCGGACAACACGCCATAAGAATGATACTTCAGAAAAATTGGCACATTCTGCTGTCAGATCCATATCTCAAAGACACCATCCCAAAGACACCAGGTGTCACTTTCCGCAGAGCCACAACTCAAAGGGGCATGATAGCCCCAAGCAAACTCAAATGCCATACCACTAAACTGGACAATGACACCACCACAAAGAAAAGAGCATACAGGTGCAATGCCCCAAGGTGCATGTGCAGTCCCACCATCCGGCATGATGAAACATCTGGCATGAGCCCCAATACAGGAGAAACCTTTGAAATAAAGAAGTGCCTCACAAGCCAATGTGGTTAACCTGATTGGGTGTAAGTTTGGCAAGCAGTATGTGGGGAGGACCACACAGCCACTACATATCAGGTTAAACCAGCATCGGGCAAATATCAGAAAGGGCTACCAACTACATGGCCTTTCACGCCACTGCAGTAAAAACCCTCCTTGTGACAGCACCCCAATATCCATCATCCCGATTGACCAGGTCCCGGAACACCTGACTAACAGGTTCGAAGCCCTAGTAAAGAAGGAAATGTTTCGGATATACAGTTTTGGTTCATTACAACCCCAAGGCCTGAACGAGATGACAAAAATGATTTATTGATCCTATTACCAACCTCCAGTCCATATTATCCCCTGCCAACCCCCCCTCCCTTTTTCATTACCCCCAGCCCCAGGATCCAGGTCCCACACATACTTAGTTTAAGGCTCTCTTTGCACATTTCACATTACAAATGTCCCCAGCGACCGGCTTACTAGCAAGCCCGCGCCCGCACCCCCCCCATGCCTTCCAATCCTCTCCAGGTAAAGTAAATAAAATCAGGTAGGATGAACTCCTTTCCATCCTGCCTTAATAAACCCAGTTAACCTAATTTGTGGGAGGAGTCTGGTCTTTATATACCCACCTGATCCACACATGTGCTGTCGCCAGCATGCAAGATGTCTTTGCACCGGATGCTGTGGTTTTGGCGGGAGGTTTGATTGCATATGTCGCAGAGAGGCACTGTTTGCTAGCCTAACTATGATGCAAGGAATACGGTAATGTGTTTAGGTACCTTTCACGCTGCAGGCTGTGAAGTAGTTACATCTCGCTCCTACAATATGCAGTAAACATGCAGTAAGCACATGTAGCTGTGCAGGCTCCAGCCCTGGCCTGCTGGCCGTGAGGTAATTTGCATATTTCTGCTTGAGGTTAACTCTTTCCTGTCTCAGTCTCTTAGCCTGCAAAGATCACTCATAGGAGGTCACAGCTGTGGCTTATACAAATAATTGACTGCAGCAGGAGGATGTGTTTGGGCTGACAGAGCAGCACAGGCTGCTGAATCTCCAGGTGTTGGGGGGCCTCCATATTTCGGTGTTGTTTTGACTGTTCTTACATTTACGAGATTATTTTTCCTTCATATGTGACCTGGTGTAATCCAGTTTCATGCTCACAACCGCTCTCCATTCTGTCCCCTCGCTGGAGTCTCTTGTGCTGCGTCTCCCCATCTGTACACTCTTTTATGCTGCAGCCCAGGACCAATCTCTTTCTCAGACATGTCATCGATTATAGGCCATGTATAAATTGTCATTATACATTGTACTGTTATACATCACCAGTGCATTTATTTACTGTGTTTGTCAGTTATATGTACACCACGTATACATCCCTTAGTATATACCATGTAAGTTGCCATCAGTATACTGTTATATGTCACCGTGCTTATGTCCCTTATCGTAGATACATCATATGTCTCTATTATACTGTTTTATGTTACCATTCATATAACTTGTATAGTTTATAATTACATACACGTAGTCATGTATGGGTTATGTCACCATAGAATATACTGTGCGCCCACCTGCTACGTCAGCAGATGTTTCATAGCTTTATTGTCGCATTTGTCTTGGTTTTTAGTTATGTCACGTTAGGCTTTCATTAATGTATGCAGGTCAGGTTTTTCAAGCTGTCACAGCATGACTCTCATGGTTCTCAGGTCTAGTATGTTAGGCTGTTATCATGGCATTGCTTTTACATTTACTCATGTGGGAGGTCAGGTGTGATATGATGTCCTTGCTGACATTACCACATGGTTCTCCACATTTATGTTTCCTTACAGCGTTCTGTGTTTTGTTACCATACACGCCATGTTTTCCTGCATTTATCACGCATACGGTTCACACAAGATAACACGTATTCATTTCAACCAGGTACTGACATCACTTGGCTTCCTGTGTCACGGCTACATTCTACACAACTACACCACCATGATTGCGTTTCCACTCTGTTGCAACAGCAGGTAACAAGCAAAACCGTGTACTGCCATACGTTCCCACACAGTATACCACGCCTACCTTCCACATAGTGTTCCTTGCTGATATCCCACACAGTATACCATGCCTGCGTTCAACAGTGTATTACTCAGGTTCCTACTCGGTGTACGTGCTTATGTTTCCCTAGCGGTGTAACATGTACATCTTCCTTCAATGTGACCTGCATATGTTTCTTACAGTATTGTTTTCATGGCTTGTGGTTAAGTTTTTCATGTTCAGCGCTGTCATGCTACTCTTATGTTTCTCATTGAACATGATTAATTCTACCCCATAACGTTCACACTACGCAAATATTCCTATAGCAGGCACATTACGCATAAAATTATGTATACCTTTGTGGAGCTGTCACATTGTACGTACATGACTGTGACATTTATGCTACAATAGTTCCAGTGGCATGTTTTACCTGAGCTGATACAATGCTTCACGTTATATTGGTTTGCAGTACCAGACGTTGATACCACAGCGTATGTACTGTGCTCGTTTGGTATAGTTGATTTACTGGGCTTTGTATAGCCGATGCTGTGTTACGTTTCCATAGCTGTCATGTGATGCATTAATGTCCCTATTGTGGTCATACGGTGCTTATGTTACTATAGCTGATAATTTGCATTACATAACAAGTGTCTATATGCTATGCGTTAGTGTTAATTAACTGATATACGGTATATTAATGTACTTGGGGCTTATGTTACTGTAGCAGATATACTGGGCATTTTACATTATTTTAGCTGACATATGGGTCTATGTTCTATTGCTGGTAATTGCGTTTTACTGTGGCTTATATACACTGTGTATTAGTGGTTAATTTAGCTGTTCTGCTGAACATTAATGTTGTTCAGGGTTTACACTACTGTAAGCTTATATACAGGGCTTTGTTGTTTTCGGAGATGTTATACGGTGCTTACATTACTTCAAGTGATATACCATGCTTCAACGTTAACAATTCTCTTCAGAGTCACATACATACGGTTACCTTCAGTGTCACATACATACGGTTACCTTCAGTGTCACATACATACAGTTACCTGCAGTGTGACATGCATACATTTCCCTACAGGGTAATACGCATACAGTTCCTTACAGTATACGTTTCATAGTTATTCTCCCATTCTTTTGTTTCAGCTGTCACGTTATGAACGCTTGGTTGTTTTACCTCTTAGCGGCATACGTTCAGTGTGGTTGAAGGCTGATTGCTATCGTCAATCCGTAAAGCCTCATCTTTATAGTTTAGTTTCTGGTCATTATACACGCCTTGTTACAGCCAGGTTGACCTCACCATTCCAGGTAAGCTTTAAGTCGTCACTTTACATGCCTTTTGTACGTCACACGCTCCCGTGAGAGAGAAGCCTCATATCGTTGTCATTCCTTTGTATATTATAAATGTTCTCATTTGGGGCAGATTGTATCGTCAATCCACAAGCCTCTTGTTGTCTTTTGTCCGTATGTTACACACGCCCCTGTTAGAGGCAGATAGCTCATGTTATACGGTGCTTACGTTACTTCAAGGGATATACCATGCGTCAACGTTAACGGTTCCCTACAGTGGGACATATATATGGCTCCCTACAGGGTAATACGCATACAGTTCCTTACAGTGTACGTCTCCTAGTTTATTGTCCCCTTCTGTTGTTTCAGCTCTTTTGTTTCATCTTACTTTATGTACGCTAGGTTGCTTTAAGTCTTAGCGCTATGTGTTCGATGTGGTTGGAGGCTAAATGCTGTCGTGAATCTGTAAAGCTTCATCTTTATAGTTTCCTTTTTTGTCATTACATACACCTTGTTACAGCCAGTTTGACCTCGCCATTCCAGGTAAGCTTTAAGTCGTCACTTTACATGCCTTTCGTACGTCACACGCTCCCGTGACAGAGAGGCTACCCGACAATCCTCGAGCCTCATATCATTGTCATTCCTTTGTACATTAGAAATGTTCTCATTGGGGGCAGATTGTATCATCAATCCACGAGCCTCTTGTCGTCTTTTGTTTTGTACGTTACATATGCCCTGTTAGAGGCAGATAGCTTATGGTATACAGTGCTTATGTTACTTCAAGTGATATACCATGTTTCAACGTTAACGGTTCCCTATAGTGTGATATACATATGGTTCCCTATAGGGTAATTAATACGCATACAGTTCCTTACAGTGTAAGTTTCATAGTTTGTTTTCCCCTTCTGTTTCAGCTCTTTTGTTTCAGCTTACGTTATGTACTCTAGGTTGTTTTACCGCTTAGCGGTATGCATTCGGTGTGGTTGGAGGCTGATTGCTGTCGTCAATCCGTAAAGCTTCATCTTTATAGTTTCCTTTTTGGTCATTACATACGCCTTGTTACAATCAGTTTAACCTTGCCATTCCAGGTAAGTAACATAGTAACATAGTAACATAGTTCATAAGGTTGAAAAAAGACCAGAGTCCATCAAGTTCAACCTATAACCTTAATAAGTCCCTATTGAGTTGAATTGATCCAGAGGAAGGCAAAAAACCCTCATACTAGAGGTAAAAATTCCTTCCCAACTCCAAATATGGCAGTCAGAATAAATCCCTGGATCAATATTCTGTCCCTATAAATCTAGTATACATAACCAGCAATGTTATTACTCTCCAAAAATGCATCCAGCCCCTTTTTGAACTCTATTACAGAGTTCACCATGGTCACCTCCTCCGGGAGAGAATTCCACAGTTTCATTGCTCTTACAGTAAAGAACCCCCCGTCTGTGCTGGTGTAGCAACCTTCTTTCCTTAAGACGTAGAGGATGCCCCCTTGTTATTGATACAGTCCTGGGTACAAATAGATCATGGGAGAGATCTTTGTACTGTCCCCTGATATATTTAAACATAGTTATTAGGTCTCCCCTAAGCCTTCTTTTTTCCAAACTAAATAACCCTAATTCTGATAATCTTTCTGGGTATTGTAATCCTCCCATTCCCCGTATTACTCTGGTTGCCAGTCTTTGAACCCTCTCCAGCTCCACTATATCATTCTTGTACACTGGTGCCCAGTACTGTACACAGTATTCTATGTGTGGTCTGACTAGTGATTTGTACAGCGGTAGAACTATTTCCTTGTCGTGGGCATCTATGCCCCTATTGATGCACCCCATGATTTTATTAGCCTTGGCAGCAGCTGCCTTACACTGGTCACTACAGCTAAATTTACAGTTTTTTTTTTTTTTTTTTGCCACCAGTTTTTTTATTTTATTATAAATTTAATACATACAGAGTCCATTAATGCTTACATCATTATCACAAAAGAAAAGTGTTAAGCAGTCTCTTTGCATGCCTTTCGTACGTCACATGTCCTTGGGAGAGAGAGACAGCCCGACAATCCTCGAGCCTTCGTATTGTTTTCATTCCTTTGTACATTACAAACGTTCTTGTTTGGGGCAGATTGTATCATCAATCCACGAGCCTCTTGTCATTTGCTTTTGTACGTTACTTACGCCCCTGTTAGAGGCAGATTGCTTGACAATCATCGAGCCTCATGTTGTTTCCGTTTCTATGTTTCATGCGATTTTGTCCGAGGCAGATTGCACTGTCAGTCCACGAGCCTCATGTTTTTTCCATTTCTGCGTTTCATACGATTCTGTCCGAGGCAGATTCAGTCCACGAGCCTCATGTTGTTGCCATCTCTATCTTGCTCTTATGTTTGTTACTATGTGTCTGATTGTGGTCTTAGTTGTACACGTCTTAGTGTTAAGTTCTTTGATGTGGGTTCAGCTTGTTCATGTCTTGTCGTGTGTACCTGTTGGGAAATTTGCCCTTATCGGTCTTTGTAAGCTGCTGGTCATGTATATTTTCTTCTGCAATAAGCCTCAGGGCGTAGCAGTAATAATCTTCTTTACGCCTGCAAGTATGTGGAGACTACCTTACTGGTACACAAAACCTCAGGTTAAGTATGTTGTTATATACTTTTATGTTTTTTCTATGTGGGTCTGTTGTTGTCACTTTATGTTTGGCATGGTTCAATAGGATTACTTATATGTGTAGCTCGGGACACTTTTCAAATCTTCCTCTTCTGGCACTACCTATCTAAATACCTACTGACGTTTGTGTTTTGGCCACTTTTCTAACCGACTCATTGTACCTTCTGTCTATCTAGCACTTCAACATTTTCTATATTTGACACTTGGGTTACCTCTATCCATGCGCACCCTGGTAGTACCATCCTGGTAGGTGCTATGGGTCTAGTAGTGCCAAGTGGTATATCTAGAAATGTATCTTGGCTTCGGCTCCATAACAGCTGCGCCAGCTTCTGGGTAGGTGCTTCTCTATGTCAGTTATCACTTAGATGTTAAGTAAGTTAAGGGCACTGTTATCGCTCTGTTCCATTGACACGTTCCAACCTCCGGCTGTTAACTGGAGTATTTTGTCTGTTATCTTGGGTTCATATGACGTAGGTTATGCTTAACCATTAATTCATGTATTACCTAACTGAGGTATTTTTGCCCCCTTCTCTAGGATACCCTTCACGGCCACCCAGGCACACCCCAGGCCTAATTATTCATGCAAGTGGTACCCTACTTACGGTACATATAAGAATCCGACCACAAGTGGTGGTTAGCTGAAACAGTTAACCTAATCCACACAGGTGCTGTCGCCAGCATGCAAGATGTCCCCACCCTCCCTTCCCCTTTATTTTCTACAGTCACTCTCAGGGCATCCCCTTTCTCTAGGATGCCCTTCACGGCCACCCAGGCACACCCCAGGCCTAATTATTCATGCAAGTGGTACCCTACTTACGGTACATATAAGAATCCGACCACAAACAGAAATTTTTCTGGCCGCTGCGACAATACCAAATTTTCCAGCCAGGTGTACATGCCTAATTTTTCGGGCCTCTGCTGCTGCACTTGTTATCGTGTTGCAATTTTTCTGGCCGCTGCTACAGCTGCGACAATACCCAATTTTTCATCCATGTGTAAATGCCTAATTTTTCTGGGCTCTGCTTCTGCACTTTTTCTGGTGCTGCAATTTTTCTGGCTGCTGCTACAGATGCGGCTGCGACAATACCAAATTTTTCATCCATGTGTACATGCCTAATTTTTCTGGCCTCTGCTGCTGCACTTGTTATGGTGCTGCAATTTTTCTGGCCGCTGCTACAGAAGCGGCTGCAACAATACAACATTTTTCAGGCATGTGTACATGCCTAATTTTTCTGGTACTCTCTGCTGACATCTCTGTGAATTTTAGCAACCATGGATATTAGATGTATGCTAAGGGTAGCATGGTGGCTCAGAGGTTAGCACTGCTGCCTTGCAGCACTGGAGCCTTGGGTTCCAAGGTTCCAAGCCTTGGGTTCAAATCCCACTATGTGCTGCCTCAAGGGGAGCTCTAACTATGTGCTGCCTAATATGGGGGAATCTTATGTGCTGCCTCAAGGGGAGCTCTAACTATGTGCTGCCTAATATGGGGGAATCTTATGTGCTGCCTAAAGGGGAGCTCTAACTATGTGCTGCCTAACATGGGGGAATCTATGTGCTGCCTAAAGGGGGGATCTAACTCTGTGATGCCTAAAGGGGGATCTAACTATGTGCTGCCTAAAGGGGGCTCTATGTGCTGTCTAAAGGGGGGATCTAACTATGTAATGCCTAAAGGGGGGCTCTATGTGCTGCCTAAAGGGGGCTAAAGCACGTTATTCCAAACCATTTAGGAATGTTAGGTGATTTATGCCCTTTATGGATTAAAACCAGACTCTGCATCAACTGAAGTCAATGGCGCTTCGCAAACTTTTGCGGAAGTTCCCGTTCGCGGTCCGCGAACCCGAAAATTTTATGTTCACGACATCACTACGGCTCTACTTTGAAGCCCTCTAATGTTTTCAAAAAGTAAAAATATGTTCATTTTATGATGCCAACATAAAGTGGACATATTGTATTTGTGAATAAAAATAAAATTTATTCGGAATATCCATTTTCCTTACAAGCAGAGAGCTTCAAAGTTAGAAAAATGCAACATTTTCAAAATTTTCATGACATTTTGGGATTTTTCACCAAAAAAGGATGCAAATAACGACGAAAATTTACCACCATAATAAAGTAGAATATGTCACAAAAAACGATCTCAGAATCAGAATATTCGGTAAAAGCATTTTACAGTTATTAATGCGTAAAGCGATGGTGGTCAGAATTGCGAAAAAGGACTCAGTTCTTAAGGTGAAAAAGGGCTGCATCCTTAAGGGGTTAAATATAATGTTTATGATCTTGCACAGTAAACGGTGGAAACTTAAGTCCGAAAAATACCGATTTTTGGCCACATCATATATCAGAAAAAAAAAGTCCCAAAAAATTATTGGTCAGAAGAGGATAATTTAAGGCATACTGATTTTGTTACAAAAAGTTTTTTCCAAGTAGTACAGTAATAGAAAAAGTATATACATTTGTTATCGCTTTAATCACATTGATCCACAGAATAAAGAAGATATTTTTACCATTAAGTGTGCTGCTTAACCACTCAGGGACCAAGGGCGTACAGGTACGCCTTCGCTCCCTGGAACTTAAGGACCCAGGGTGCACCTGTATGCCCGTGGGAATATCTATCTGATATCTATCAGAGGGCACCCTGTGCAAACCCCTGGGGGTCCTGAGACCCCCCCCCCCCCCATGTCGAAGGGATAGGAGTGAGGTGGTAGGGGTGCCACCCCTCCTATCCCTTCTATTGGTCAGTCAGAAGCGACCAATAGCAGATCGGGGGCGGGGGGTTAAAGTTCAGTTGGGGGAACTGTCCTGTGACCGGCGCAGGAGGTCACTTACCATCGGCGGCGGCAGCGGGCGGCGATGACGTGCGGCTGGCTCCCTGGTGCAGACTACGGAAGCCGGTGAGTTGCCTAGCAACATCTGGAGGGCTACAGTTTGGAGACCATTATACAGTGGTCTCTAAACTGTAGCCCTCTAGATCTTGCAAAACTACAACTCCCAGCATGCCCACACAGCAGTTTGCTGTCTGGGAATGCTGGGATTTGTAGTTTTGCAACATCTGGAGGGCCACAGTTTGGAGATCACTGTGCGGTTGTTTCTAAACCGTGAACCTCTAAATCTTGCACAACTACAACTCTCAGCATAAACGTACCCCCAGCTGCTGTATAACTACATCTCCCAGCATACCCTTCAGTGATCAGTACATGCTGGAAGTTGTAGTTTTGCAACAGCTGGAGGCACACTGATTGGATAAAATGAGTTAGATAACAGAACCTAACTGAAGGTTTTCCAACCAGTGTGCCTCCAGCTGTTGCAAAAGTACAACTCCCAGCATGCACGGTCTGTCAGTGCATGTTGGGAGTTGTAGTTTTGCAGCAGCTGAAGGTTTGCCGCCCCCCTCCCCATGTGAATGTAATGGATACATTCACACAGGCGAGTTTACAGTGAATTTCCTGCTTTAAGTTTGAGCTGCGGCAAATTTTCCTCCGCAACGCAAATTCCTAGCGGGAAACTCACCGTAAACCCCCGGCAGTGTGAATGTACCCTAAAAACACTACACTAACACATAATAAAGGGTAAAACACTACATATTACACACCCTTACACTGTCTCCGCCAATAAAAATGAAAAACATATCGTACGGCAGTGTTTCCAAAACGGAGCCTTCAGCTGTTGGGAATCACTGGTGTAGAATACCCCTATGTCCACCCCTATGCAATCCATAATTTAGTCCTCAAATGGGCATGGCGCTATCTCACTTCGGAGCCCTGTTGTATTTCAAGGAAACAGTTTAGGGCCACATATGGGGTATTTCCGTACTAGGGAGTAATTGTGTTACAAATTTTGGAGGCTTTTTCTCCTTTACCTCTTATGAAAAGGAAAAGTTGGGATCTACACCAGCCTGTTAGTGTAAAAAAAATAAACAAATTTACACTAACATGCTGGTGTTTCCCCATACTTTTTATTTTCGTAAGCGGTAAAAGGATAAAAAGACCCCCAAATTTTGTAACACAATTCCTCCTGAGTACGTAAATACCCCATATGTGGACGTAAAATGCTCTGCGTAAAGACAACATGGCTCAGGAGTGAGAGCACACTATGTACATTTGAGGCCTAAATTGGTGATTTGCACAGGGGTGGCTGATTTTACAGCGGTTCTGACATAAACGCAAAAAAATTAATACCCACATGTGATCGCATTTTGGAAACAACACCCCTCATGGAACGTAACAATGGATTTAGTGAGCCTTAACACCCCACAGGTGTTTGATGAATTTTAGTAAAATTTGGATGGGAAAATGAAATAAAAACATTTTTAACTAAAATGCTGGGGTTACCCTAAATTTTTCATTTTAACAAGGGAAAATAGGGAAAAAAAAACTCCCCAAATCTGTACCCCATTTCTTCTGAGTAAGAACATACCCCATATGTGGATGTTAGGTGTTCTGCGGCGCACTAGAATAGTCAGAAGAGAGGGAACGCCACTGGGCTTTTGGAGAGAAAATTTTTACAAAGCCCCCATAGTGCCAGAACAATGGACCCCCCCCCCCCCCAAGTGACCCCATTTTGGAAACTACACCCCTCACGTAATGTAATAAGGGGTACAGTGAGTATTTACGCCCCACAGGTGTCTGACAGATTTTTTGAACAGTGATCCGTGAAAATGAAAAATGTAATTTTTCATTTGCTCAGCCCACTGTTCCAAAGATCTGTCAAACACCATTGGGGTGTAGATGCTCACTGTACCCTTTATTACATTACGTGAGGGGTGTAGTTTCCAAAATGGGGTCACTTGGTCACTGTGGCTGTAAATCCCATTGATTCGGGGAGTTTCCAGAGTTTTTGTCCCTGATTTACCACGCCTTGCGCAGTCCCGTATATGCTCAATAATTGGACGCGGTGATCACATGTGTTACTTGTTAGGGTTAATTCTAGTTTGTGCGCGCTTACGGTTATGCGCCTTTTACACAACATGTTATAACAGTGTGACATATCACGCATGCTCAGTAGTTGTTTACCAGAAGGGGTGGCCTGTGAACAGTACTGTTAAACCAATCACCATCCATCCTCCTCATGTGCAGATAAGATATGGAACTTGTTATTCTGAACTTAAGTAACCCTTATTTTTATACAATTTCATAGAGAACAAGAGCCATTACTATTCTTTATAAAATTCATCATGATTCTAGCTATGCTAAATCAGACACTCACACAGACTTGTCAGAATCGTATCACAATCCCTCCAGATCTTGCAATACTACAACTCCTATCATGCCCAAACAGATGCTTGCTGTCTGGGCATGCTGGGATTTGTAGTTTTGCAACATCTGGAGGGCCACAGTTTGGAGATCCCTTTGCAGTGTTCTCTAAAACTGTAGCCCTCCAGATGTTGCAAAACTGCAAATCCCAGCATGCCGAAACAGCTGTCTCGGCATGCTGAGAGTTGTAGTTGCGTACCTCCAGCTGTTGCATAACTACATCTCCCTGCATGCCCTTCGGTGATCAGTACATGCTGGGAGTTGTAGTTTTGCAACAGCTTGAGGCACACTGGTTGGAAAATGCTAAGTTAGGTAACAGTTTGCTTCCAGCATGCACGGTCTGTCAGTACATGCTGGAAACTACACCCCTCACATAATGTAATAAGGGGTAAAGTGAGCATTTACGCCCCACAGGTGTCTGACAGATTTTGGAACAGTGGTCCGTGAAAATGAAAAATGTAATTTTTCATTTGCACAGCCCACTGTTCCAAAATTTATTTGAGGTAAAACTAGCATTTTAGTGGGGAAAAAAAATCATTTACACATCCAAATTTAACAAAAAGTCGTCAAACACCTGTGGGGTGTTAATGCTCACTGAACCTCTTGTTACATGCCTTGAGGGGTGTAGTTTCCAAAATAGTATGCCATGTGTTTTTTGTTTTTTTTTGCTGTTCTGGCAGCATAGGGGCTTCAAAATCCCACTGTCGCTCCTTCCCTTCTGAGCCCTCTACTGCGCCCGCCGAACACTTGACATACACATATGAGGTATTTTCTTACTCGAGAGAAATTGGGTTACACATTTTATGAAGATTTCTCTCCTTTTACCCCTTGTAAAAATTCAATAACTGGGTCTACAAGAACATGCCAGTGTAAAAAATGAAGATTTTGAATTTTCTCCTTCAATTTACTGCTATTCCTGTGAAACGCCTAAAGGGTTAACAAACCTTTTGAATTTCATTTTGAATACTTTTAGGGGTTCATTTTTTATAATGGGGTCATTTGTGGGGTATTTCTAATATGAAAGCCCTTCAAATCCACTTCAAAACTGAACTGGTCCCTGAAAAATAGTGAGTTTGAAAATTTTGTGAAAAATTTCAAAATTGCTGCTGAAATTTGAAGCCCTCTGATGTCTTCCAAAAGTAAAAACTCATACATTTTATGATGCAAACATAAAGTAGACATATTGTATATGTGAACCCCAAAAAAAAATTATTTTGAATATCCATTTTCCTTACAAGCAGAGAGCTTCAAAGTTAGAAAAATGCTAAATTTTCATTTTTTTCATAAAATTTTTGTGAAAAATTGGAAAATTGCTGCTATACTTTGAAGCCCTCTGATGTCTTCCAAAAGTAAAAACATGTCAACTTTATGATGGAAACATAAAGTAGACATATTCTATATGTGAATCAATATATAATTTATTTGGAATATTCATTTTCCTTATAAGCAGAGAGCTTCAAAGTAAAAAAAAATGCAACATTTTCAATTTTTTCATAACATTTTGGAATTTTTCACCAAGAAATTATGCAAGTATCGACAAAATTTTACCACTAACATAAAGCACAATATGTCACGAAAAAAACTATCTTGGAATCAGAATGAAAGGTAAAAGCATCCCAGAGTTATTAATGTTTAAAGTGACAGTGGTCAGATGTGCAAAAAATGGGGGGGCGCATCCTCTGTGAGCTCCGTACCACCGGCCGGGATAAAGCTTCCTTAGCGCTGTTCATTCAGCTCCACAGACCTAAAACCTCTCCGAACGCTCCGGTGAACTCCTCAGCATGGATAGGACCAAGTCTGGCGGGTCGCAAAGATCACTCTCCCAGATTATCCCTGAGATCTTCAGAGCGGGCCCTAAATCCAACAAGACGCCGACCCCCTCGCGCGCCTCCAGCCCGCCGGCTGACGAGGAGGAGGACATAGCCGACTCTACACCACTACTGCCCTTACCTGCTGACCCACTAAATCCTGCTGATCTCTACCGCTCCATCCAGCTACTCTTCAAAACGGAACTGGGAAAGGCTGTGGCGGACTTCACGAAGCAGGTGGGTGAACTGGGTCAGAGGGTGTCAGATATTGAATTGAGAGCGGATGAACTGGCTGACGCCATAGAAAGTGACCGCACACTTCTATCAGATCATTCTGAACGCATGGATATGCTTGAACTAAAGATTGAGGAGTATGCAAACATACGCATTCGCGGCTTACCAGAATCGGTCACTGACCTCTCAGCAGCGGCGCTAGATTTATTTACCAAACTAGTACCGCAAGTGGACACGGCACTGCTAAAATTGGATCGTATTCATAGGGGCTTGGGCCACCCTAAAGGCCCCGACATCCCCAGAGACGTTGTTCTCCGCTTACACTACCCGGAGATGCGGGATAAGATCTTACAAGCAGCACGTAATATCACTCCACTCCCGGGACTACCACCCTCAGTTCACCTATATGCTGATTTGGCTCCCTCCACCCTGGAGAGAAGACGCCACATGAGACCGGTTACACTTGCATTGCAGAAGGCCCAGATCCGCTACAAGTGGGGGTTCCCCTTTAACCTGCAATTTCAGATACGCTCCCAAACACATGTTGTGCGTACCCCCTCCGAAGCCATGGAGATACTATATCGGGAGAATGTTCCATTTGATGACCGAGCTGCTCCCCCTCCTAAATCACCGGCCCTCAAACGTATGTGGCAGCGCTCTGAGATGCCGCATAAGAGACATCGCTCTCACCCGCAGAAGCCTGGATGATGCCCGTCCAAAGTTGCTTCAAGGTTTTCATCTGCTGTTTGGGACTTACCTATGTTTTTTTCTTCTCCTATAGTCCGGGACTTTAATATGATAGTTCACCAGAGTTGTAGTTAGCTATGTTTGTTTACAGGTCTACTACCATTAACGTGGCGACTTAGAGGACCTGACCTTGTCGCACACTTTACTGACCCCTAGTCGGGGTTTGGGCCTGCTATTCTCCATATTCCTGGGCCGTTGGACTGTCATGTTGTCCCTGATGTGTGGGAAGTGTTGGACCCCTAGGGTTCATTGTTGGATCACTATGATAAGGTCTATACTCCCATTGGTTCTCCTGACATGTATTCTTCCTGTTTTTTCTTTCCTAGTTTTTGGTCTTTATGTTCCTTCACTTTTCTGCTGTTTTAGTTTGTCCGGCCCCCCGTCCCTGTCATGTCCTGGGTCTTTGTACTTCTCTAGCTGTTCCCATCAGTGGTCTGTATCTATCCTCCTCTTATGTCTTCCTACTGTTCGTCCTCTCTGTTTGATCTTTCCACTCAGCCTCTTCACAACTATCCCACGATTTCCTTATGTGTCGTCTTCTCTCTCATAATGTGAGGTGCTTTAACTCCCCCATGAAGTGGAAAAAGGCATTCATAGATTACCTGCAACACTCTCCTGATATTATTAGTCTACAGGAAACCCATTTTACCACGTCTTCTTTCCCCAAATATTTCCATACCAACTATTCTCACAGTTACATGGCATCTTTTGTCTCTAAAACTAGGGGGGTCTTGACACTGTAACATAATGATTTTCCACTCACGGTTAACTCCTCATATTCAGATCCTGAGGGGCGCTTCCTCATCTTGGAGGGCGTTCTTCTGGAAGATCTGTATTGTTAACTCATACGCACCTAATGATGATCCTCTTTCCTTCTTTGTTCAATTAGTTAACAGGTTGAAGTCCATTACCTATGATGTTTTGTTGTGGATGGGAGATTTCAATATGGTTGTCAACGGCATGCGGGAAAGGTCGCACACTGCTGGGTTCCGACGATCAGGTATGCAACAACGCCTTCTATTACAGCAATTTATGGATCTTGATGTGGCAGATGTATGGCGGGAACATAATTTGACCCAAAGGGGATACACTAACTATTCTCCCCCTCACTCTCTATAAACCCGCATCGACTGGATGCTCACTAACACCTTCTCACTTACCTCTTTATTATATGCAAGGCACATATCATGCGCATGCTCTGATCATGACATGGTTTATGCCCATTTTCAATTTGGGGAATCCTGCCCCACTCCCTTCACTTGGAGACTTAATGAGTCCTTGTTGTCTCGTCCCCATCTACGCACGCAAATAGAGACATCTCTGACTGACTACTTTTCTCTCAACTCTACATCCTCTGCTGATCCTGGATGGGTTTGGATGGCGCACAAAGCTTATGTAAGGGGGAAGATAATAGCTCTGGCCTCCAATTTGAAGAAAGACAGAACGAAAGCGCAGGCCACCCTAGAACATAAATTAGCAAAACTAACTATAGCCCACCAACTTCGCCCCTCACCCTATCTCTATCAAGCACTTAAAACTACCAAGCTACAGTTAGATGCAGTTCTTTCTGACCGCACTGAAAAGGCCTTGCGGTGGACTAGAGCTTCCTACTATAAGTGGGCGAATAAACCGGATCGCCTCCTAGCCTCCATGCTTAGACAAAAGCAGAGAACTAATAGAGTACACAAAATAAAACTACGCCCGGGAGTGTCCACTTCCGATCCATCCAGGGTCTATGAGGTCTTCCGCTCCTTCTATTCTTCCCTATATAAATCTCCTACTGTTCCTCCTTCTCCCTCTACTATCTCGACATATCTACAATCTCTCGCTCTTCCCACCCTATCTGTCTCTAATAGGGATTTTCTTAACTCTCCCGTCACGGTGGAGGAGGTAGCAGACGCTATTACTCGTCTGAAACTAGTTAAGGCCCCAGGGCCTGACGGTCTCTCGGCCCTTTACTTCAAAAAATTTGAAACGATCCTGACCCCCCATATAGTTTCTTATTGCAATAAACTCCTCTCAGGTTCCTCTATGCCACCAGAATTTCTACAAGCATCCATTGTGGTTATACCAAAGCCCCATAAAGACCCTTTGCTCCCGTCCAATTATCGACCCATCTCCCTTATCAACCTGGACTCCAAGATATTCACATCTATACTTGCCAAACGCCTCAATGCCATATTGCCGGACCTTGTGCATAATGATCAGGTGGGGTTTATACCTGGCAGGCAAGCGCCCGACAATATCCGCAGAGTACTCAATGTTGTCCACTGGGCGACAGCTTCCAACACCCCACTCACTTTATTAGGTTTAGACATTGCGAAGGCCTTTGACACTGTATTGTGGCCCTATCTCTTTGAAGTCCTACATGTCTCCACGATCCGTTCCAATCCCCATACGCAGGGGTACTCGCCAGGGGTGCCCCCTCTCTCCAGCACTATTTGCATTAGCCATGGAGCCTCTGGCGAGTGCCCTACGCGCTAACCCGGACATAACTGGAGCTCGCATAGGGTCAGAAGAGTATTTGGTACACCTCTTTGCTGATGACTTGCTTCTTACGATCACTAATCCTTTAGTATCCCTACCCAACCTCTTTTCTATTCTAGATCGTTTCTCTGAAGTATCTGGCCTGATAGTGAACAAATCTAAATCTGAAGTACTGTTCTGCAATACCCCTCGACAGGTGCGGGAACTTATTTCTCAAAACTTCTCCCTTCATCCCTATTCTTCTTTTCTTCCCTATCTGGGTGTCTCTATTTCTTCCTCCATATCGGAACTATATAAATTAAATTATATTCCGCTTTACAAATCCATCAGAAAGGACCTTGCTAAATGGAACTTGCCACACATCTCCTGGCTGGGTCGCGTGCACGCGATTAAGATGGTGATACTCCCCTGCCTTCTATATCTCTTTAGAACACTACCGATCCCAATCAGGATGTCTGATCTTTATAGATTACAGGCAGACGTGTTTCGTTTCATTTGGAGGGGCCGTCCTGCTCGCATTCCTAAATCTATAATGTATTACCATAAAAGACTGGGGCAGATTATCAGTGCCTAATTTTGCTAAATATTATAAGGCGGCTAGATTGGCCCAGTTGGTACTCTGTAACGCCCAGTCCTCCTACCCTAGATGGGTGGACCTTGAAAACTCACTCCTGTCGCCATTCACTCTATCCTCTCTCATGTGGACCACTCAACCAACTTCTTCGTTTATTCCCTATGCAGCTACGATTTCTCTGTACTCTCTTCTCCTATGGCGATCTGTCCGCTTCAAACTACAACTACAATCTCCTGTTTCCCCTGTATTGCCTATTCTTACTGATCCCCTTTTTCCGCCGGGACTTAGACCTTCTGACTTTTCCTGGTGGGTTTCCCACAAACTCTTTCTACTACACCACTTCCTCGTAGGGAAGAAATTAACCTCCAAGTCCCTGCTAATCTCTACCTTCCATCCCCCCCCCCCCCCCATCTGAATCCTTCCGGCTAACCCAGATTTTCTCCTTTCTTACTTCCCTGATTACTCCTGCTACCCTCATTTCTCCTACCCCCTATGAGGCTTTGGCTTTATACTCTCCCCTTCTCTCAGGCTCCCTCTCACAACTATATTCTACTTTCAACCGACCATCTAGTGAGATTAAGCTCCCCTTTATGTCACAGTGGGAGACAGACTTCAATATAGATCTCCCTCTCTCATCGTGGCATGACTGCTGTACCCAACTAAGTAGGGGTAGTTGGCAGGTGTCGCTGGCTGAGACGGCCTTGAGAATATTACACTGATCGTATTATGTTCCCGCCTGGCTCCATGCTATATATCCATCGGTCTCCCCTCATTGTTTCAGGGGATGCACTGAAGTAGGGAACATGCTTCACATTTGGTGGACTTGTCCACGAGTCTCTGACTTTTGGACCCAAGTGATGTCTCTGATATCCTCGGTGACCTCTAGAATCATTCCTCGTGACCCAGCAGTGTGCCTCCTAGGACATAAACCTGGTTGGATGCAGAACGCGTTTTTTCGTCTTACCCCATGTTGGCGGCCCATATACATATTGCCTCCAAGTGGAAATCACCTGATTTATTTCTTTCTATGGTGCTTGCACGAGTGAATGATCTTATGCTCATGGAACGATTGAATGCCATACGCGAGGACTCACTGTTATCATTTGAAAAAGTGTGGACTCCATGGTTATCTTCCTCTCATGCTTCTGATGTTGCCTATTACCTTTCTTTATAATTAATTGACTGATGTAATTGCTTAGATATGCTGATAACCATTTGGACATCTTGACCTGAATTTGTAGACCCTGATCTCTCTCTTCTCCCTGGGGCTTTGGTGCTCCCCCCCCCCCCCCCGTTTTTCTGGCCTCCCCCTCCCCCTATACCTCCTCTCCTTCCCCTGTTCCTAGTGTATCTAAAGCCGGTTGTGTTGATCTCACCTTTACCATTGTTAATTTATGTATGCTGATCATTACTGTTCTCACGCTGGATTGCTGATGCCTGTACTACATACTCTGTATCAGCATTTGGTTAATGCTATGTCGATAACTTACTTTTTCTTTTTACACTATATCTATACTGATGTATTGTATATTCTGTATTTGACTTAATAAACTTTCTCATTTTGACACTAAAAAATGGCGAGGTCCTACAGTGAAAATTGGCTGGGTCCTTAACCCCTTAAGGACAAAGGGCGTATCCATACGCCCCCATTTCCAAGTCCTTAAGGACACAGGGCGTATGGATACGCCCTGCGCATTTCTGGCCCCAGCCGCTAGCTGGAGCGGAGCCGGTGCCGGATGCCTGCTGAAATCGTTCAGCAGGCATCCCGGCATATCGCCCGGGGGGTCATTATGTCCCCCCATGTCGGCGATTGCCACAGATAGCTAGACAATTCAATCCAGCGATCTGCGGCGGATTCCGGGTTAATCGGGTCTCCAGTGACCCGGTGACCTGGTGGCCGAACAGCCATTGCCAGCAGGGGTGAAGTGGCACTGGTGCAACCTCACGATCGCCCTGATTCGCCGGCCGACCAATCAGGGCGCCTGCTGCGGGTGTCACTCCCGCAACCCGCTCCGCCCCTCTTCGGGAGGACGTGAGCGGGTGGGGGAAGAAGACCCCGGGTGCTGGGGACCCCGATCCCCGGCGTCCCTGTTGGGATCGGGGCCCCAGGAGCGACGGCGGCGGGACTGACCTGCGCGGCGGCGGCGGCGTGGATCAGCAGCAGGAGGTGAGTGACAGCCTCCTGCTGTTGCTTAGCAACAGCTCCCAGCATGCAAAAAGGGCATGCTGGGAGCTGTAGTTATGCAACAGCAGGAGGCAGACCACCACAACTCCCAGCATTCCCTTATGGGCATGCTGGGACTTGTAGTTTTGCAACAGCTGGAGGCACATTTTTTCTATGGAAAAGTGTACCTTCAGCTGTTGTATAACTACAACGCCCAGCTTGCACAATCAGCTAAAGTGCATGCTGGGAGTTGTAGTGGTGCATCTGGTGGTTGCATAATTACAACTCCCAGCATGTCCGTTGGCTGTCGGTGACTGCTGAGTTGCCGTTTTGCAACAGCTGAAGGCACACTGAGTTAAGTAGCAAACCAGTGTGTCTCCAGCTGTTGCATAACTACAATCCCCAGCATCCCCAGCCAAAGTAGTATGCCTCCGGCTGTTGCATAACTACAAGACCCAGCATGCCCTTCCGCTGTCCGTACATGCTGGGGGTTGTAGCTTTTGCAACAGCTGAAGGCACACTGGTTGCAAAACACTGAGTTTGTTACCAAACTCGGTGTTTCACAACCAGTGTGCCTCCAGCTGTTGCAAAACTACAACTCCCAGCATGCACTGATAGACCGTACATGCTGGGAGTTGTAGTTTTGCAACAGCTGGATGTTTCTTCCCCCCCCCCAATGTGAACGTACAGGGTACACTCACACAGGCGGAGGTTTACAGTAAGTATCCGGCTGCAAGTTTGAGCTGCAGCTCAAACTGCCAGCGAGAAACTACTGTGAACCCCCGCCCGTGCGACTGTACCCTAAAAACACTACACTACACTACCAAAAAATTAAATAAAAAGTACAAAACACTACATATACACACACCCCTACACAGCCCCCCTCCCCAATAAAAATGAAAAACGTCTGGTACGCCTACGCCACTGTTTCCAAAACGGAGCCTCCAGCGGTTGCAAAACTACAACTCCCAGCATGCAGTGATAGACCGTACATGCTGGGAGTTGTAGTTTTGCAACAGCTGGATGTACAGGGTACACTCACATAGGCGGAGGTTTACAGTAAGTATCCGGCTGCAAGTTTGAGCTGCGGCAAATCTCCTGCCGCAGCTCAAGCTACCAGGGAGAAACTACTGTGAACCCCCGCCCGTATGACTGTACCCTAAAAACACTACACTAACACAAAATAAAATAAAAAGTAAAAAACACTACATATACACATACCCCTACACAGCCCCCCTCCCCAATAAAAATTAAAAACGTCTGGTAAGCCACTGTTTCCAAAACGGAGCCTCCAGCTGTTGCAAAACAACTAATCCCAGTATTGCCAGATAGCCACTGACTATCCAGGCATGCTGGGAGTTTTACAACAGCTGGAGACACCCTGTTTGGGAATCACTGGCGTAGAATACCCCTATGTCCACCCCTATGCAAGTCCCTAATTTAGGCCTCAAATGCGCATGGTGCTCTCACTTTGGAGCCCTGTCGTATTTCAAGGCAACAGTTAAGGGTCACATATGGGGTATCGCCGTACTCTGGAGAAATTGTGTTACAAATTTTGGGGGTATTTTCTGCTATTACCCTTTCTTAAAAATGTAAAAATTTTGGGAAAACAAGCATTTTAGGTAAAAAAAAACAACATTTTTTTTTTACATATACAAAAGACGTGAAACACCTGTAGGGTATTAAGGTTCACATTACCCCTTGTTACGTTCCCCGAGGGGTCTAGTTTCCAAAATGGTATGCCATGTTTTTTTTTTTGCTGTTCTGGCACCATAGGGGCTTCCTAAATGCGGCATGCCCCCCGAGCTAAATTTGCTTTCAAAAAGCCAAATGTGACTCCTTCTCTTCTGAGACCTGTAGTGCGCCAGCAGAGCAATTTTCACCCCCATATGGGGTGTTTTCTGAATCGGGAGAAATTGGGCTTCAAATTTTGGGGGGTATTTTCTGCAATTACCCTTTTTAAAAATGTAAAATTTTTGGGAAACCAAGCATTTTAGGTAAAAAATTTTTTTTTAACATATGCAAAAGTCGTGAATCACCTGTGAAGTATTAAGGTTCACTTTACCTTCACTTGTTACGTTCCCCGAGGGGTCTAGTTTCCAAAATGGTATGCCATGTGTTTTTTTTTTTTGCTGTCCTGGCACCATAAGGGCTTCCTAAAGGTGACATGCCCCCCAAAAACCATTTGTCGCTCCTTCCCTTCTGAAAATTCAAAAATTGGGTCTACAAGAACATGCGAGTGTAAAAAATGAAGATTTTGAATTTTCTCCTTCACTTTGCTGCTATTCCTGTGAAACACCTAAAGGTTTAATACACTTACTGAATGTCATTTTGAATACTTTGGGGGATGTAGTTTTTATAATGGGGTCTTTTATGGGGTATTTCTAATATGAAGACCATTCAAATCCACTTCAAACCTGAACTGGTCCCTGGAAAAATAGTGAGTTTGAAAATTTTGTGAAAAATTTCAAAATTGCTGCTGAAATTTGAAGCCCTCGGATGTCTTCCAAAAGTAAAAACTCATACATTTTATGATGCAAACATAAAGTAGACATATTGTATATGTGAACCCCCCAAAAAAATTATTTTGAATATCCATTTTCCTTACAAGCAGAGAGCTTCAAAGTTAGAAAAATGCTAAATTTTCATTTTTTTCATCAAATTTGGGGATTTTTCACCAAGAAAGGATGTAAGTTACCATAAAATTTTACCACTAAGTTAAAGTAGAATATGTCACGAAAAAACAATCTCTGAATCAGAATGATAACTAAAAGCATTCCAGAGTTATTAATGTTTAAAGTGACAGTGGTCAGATTTGCAAAAAACGCCCCGGTCCTTAAGGGGTTAAAGGGGTACTCCGGTGTTTTTTTGTTTTTTTTTAATCAACTGGTGCCAAAAAGATAAACAGATTTGTAAATTACTTCTATTAAAAAATCTTAATCCTTCCAGTACTTATCAGCTGCTGAATACTACAGAGGAAATTCTTTTCTTTTTGGAACACAGTGCTCTCTGCTGACATCACGAGCACAGTGCTCTCTGCTGACATCTCTGTCCATTTTAGGACCTGTCCAGAGCAGCATATGTTTTCTATGGGGATTTTCTCCTACCCTGGACGGTGATGTCAGCAGAGAGCTCTGTTTTCCAAAAAGAAAAGAATTTCCTGGCACAGTTGATTTAAAAAAAAAAGTTTTCCACCGGAGTACCACTTTAACCCCTTTAGGACATGCGCAATAAATTTACGGCACGGCTCTGAAGCAAGTGCAGGAGCTGCGCTCAATTCATGCTAGGCAGGTCCAGGTGACTGTCAGCAGCTAGGGACTTGCCGGTAATGGCGGACATCAGCGTTCGCACTGATGTCCATCATTAACCCTCAGATGCTGTGATCAATACAGATCATGGCATCTGCGGCAGTGCGGCTCTTAAAATGTCTGATCTGATCGCCCACTTCACTGCTGCGGGGATTAGATCAGCCAAGATGGTGGATGGAGGTCCCCTCACCTGCCTCCGTCCATCTCCCGAGGTCTTCTGCATAGATTTGCCTTCCAGCAGAACAGAGCAGAAGATCGCCGATAATACTGATAAGTGCTATGCCTATGCATAGCACTGAACAGTATTAGCAATCTAATGATTGCAATAAATGGTCCCCTATGGGGACTAAAGAAGTGTAAAATAAATGTAAAGAAGAGTTTTTAAAAAAGTGAAAAAAAAGTGAAAAAGCCCCTCCCTCAATAAAGTTTTAAACCACCGCTTTTCCCCATTTTTATTAAAATAAAAGTGTAAAAAATGATAACTAATAAACATATTTGGTATCGCCGCTTGCGTAAATGTCCCAACTATAAAAATATAATGTTAATGATCCCCTACGGCAAACTGCATCAACATAAAAAAAAGTCAAAAATGTATGCTGTTTGGTCACATCACATTTTTTTGCACATACGCCATTAACCGTGCGGTTTAATTAATTATATATTTTTATAATTCGGACATTTCCACACGCGGCGATACCACATTTGTTTATTTTTATTTACACAGTTTTCTTTTTTTTTATGGGAAAAGGGGGGTGATTCAAACTTTTACTAGGGAAGGGGTTAAATGATCTTTATTCACTTTCTTTTTTCCCATAGGGGGTTATAACACTGCACACACTGATCTTTTACATTGTTCAATGGTTTCTCATGTTGTAAGCTGTTCGGGATGCCGCGATTTCGCCGCGGTGATCCCGAACAGCTCCCTGAGCTAATGGCAACATTTTAGTTTCACTTTAGACACGGCGATCAACTTTGAAGGCCGTGTCCAAAGGGTTAACAGCGATCAGCACCACGATCGATCCCGGCCGTGGCCCCGCGTTATAGAATGGGAGCGGACTTATGACATACATCATGGTTCCTGTAGGGTTTAAGGAAAATTAAGGATTGCAGTAACACACATTTTGCTATACACATGTTTATTCCCTTTGTGTGTATTGGAACTAAACCAAAAAAGGGGGTTAAAAAAGCAAATTGTACACAATGTCAAGCCAAACTCCAAAAATGGGCTGGACAAAATTATTGGCACCTTTGACTTAATATTTGGTTGCTCACTGTTTGGAAAAATAACTAAAATCAGTCGCTTCCTATAACCATCAATAAGCTTCTTACAACTCTCAGCCGGAATGTTGGACCACTCTTCCTTTGCAATCTGCTCCAGATCTCTCTTATTGGAAGGGCGCCTTTTCCCAACAGCAATTTTTAGATCTCTCCACAGGTGTTCAATGGGATTTAGATCTGGACTCATTGCTGGCCACTTCAGAACTCTACAGCGCTTTATTGCCATCCATTTTTGGGTGTTCTTTTTACATATGTTTGGGGTCATTGTCCTGCTGGAAGACCCAAGATCTCAGACACAAACCCAGCTTTCTGACAATGGGCTGTACAGTGCGACTCAAAATTTGTTGGTAATCCTCAAATTTCATGATGTCTTGCACACATTCAAGGCAGCAAAACAACCCCAAAAACATTATTAAACCTCCACCATATTTCACTGTAGGTACTGTGTTCTTTTCTTTGTAGGCCTCATTCCGTTTTTGGTAAACAGTAGAAAGATGTGGTTTACCAAAAAGCTATATCTTGCCTCATCTGTCTACAAGACATTTTCCCAGAAGGATTTTGGCTTACCGTATATACTCGAGTATAAGCCGACCCGAATATAAGCCGAGGCCTCTAATTTCACCCCAAAAACCCAGGAAAAGTTATTGACTCGACTATAAGCCTAGGGTGGGAAATACATCATCCCCCCTATCATCATCCAGACCCCCGTCATTAACACCCTCATCATCATCACCCTGTCATCATCCCCCCTTCATCATCACCACCTATCATCACCCCCCCCTGTCATCATCCCACCCCCCCTTCATCATCACTGCCTGTCATCATCCCACCCCCCTTCATCATCCCCTTGTCATTATCCCACCCCCTCTTCATCCTCCCCTTATCATTATCCCACCCCCTTCATCATCCCCTTATCATCCCATAACCCCCCTTCATCATCCCCTTGTCATTATCCCACCCCCCCTTCATCATCCCCTTGTCATCATCCCACACCCCCTCTTCATCATCCCCTTGTCATCATCACACCCCCCCCCACCCCTTCATCATCACCGCTTGTCAATGTCTGATACAGTGGTCTTCAACCTGCGGACCTCCAGATGTTTCAAAACTACAACTCTCAGCAAGCCCGGGCAGCCATCGGCTGTCCGGGCTTGCTGGGAGTTGTAGTTTTGAAACATCTGGAGGTCCACAGGTTGAAGACCCCTGCAGCCTTTGAGATCATCCCCCCTCTCACCCCCTTTAGTTTTGTACTCCCCTCCGCTCAGCGGGACGTTAGGGTGCGCTGGTCCGGGCCATCTGTGCTGCAGGGACCGTCCAGTGTGGAGGGATAGTCGTTCCGGGCTCTCCATCTTCACCGGGGGGGGGGGGGGGCCTCTTCTCTGCGCTTCAGGCCCGGAATAGAGACGTTGCCTTGACGAGGATGCACAGGGACGTTACTCATGAACGTCCCTGTGCGTCGTCGGCCGGGCCCGAAGCGCGGAGAAGAGGCCCCCCCGGTGAAGATGGACAGCCCGGAACGACTATCCCTCCGCACCGGACTGTCCCTGCAGCACAGATGGCCCGGACCAGCGCACCCTAACGTCCCGCCGAGCGGAGGTGAGTACAAAACTAAAGGGGGTGAGAGGGGGGGTAGCTGGATGATGTCGAAGGCCGCAGTGGTCTTCAACCTGCGGACCTCCAAATGTTTCAAAACTACAACTCCTAGCAACCCGGACAGCCGATGGCTGCCCGGGCTTGCTGGGAGTTGTAGTTTTGAAACATCTGGAGGTCCGCAGGTTGAAGACCACTGAGGGCGGAGAGTTCACTCGAGTATAAACCGAGGGGGGTGTTTTCAGCACGAAAAATCGTGCTAAAAAACTCTGCTTATACTCGAGTATATACGGTAATCAAGTTCATTTTGGCAAAATGTAGTCTTGCTTTTTTAATGTCTCTGTGTCAGCAGTGGGGTCCTCCTGGGTCTTCTGCCATAGTGTTTCATTTCATTTAAAAGTCGACAGATAGTTCACGCTTACACTGATGCTCCCTGAGCCTGAAGGACAGCTTGAATATCTTTGGAACTTGTTTAGGGCTGCTTATCCACCATCCAGACTATCCTGCGTTGAATCCTTTCATCAATTTTATCCTCTGTCCACAACCAAGGAGATTAGCTACAGTGCCTTGGGTTACAAACCTATTGATCATGTTGCGCACTGTGAAAAAAGGAAATCTAGATCTCTGGAGATGGACTTGTAACCTTGAGATTGTGATATTCTTCCACAATTTTGGTTCTCAAGTCCTCAGACAGTTCTCGTCTCCTCTTTATGTTGTCCATGCTTAGTGTGGCACACACAGACACACAATGCAAAGACTAAGTGGACTTCTCTCCTTTTTATCTGCGTTAAAAGGTGTGATTTTTATATTGCCCACACCTGTTACTTGCCCCAGGTGAGTTTAAAGGAGCATCACATGCTTGAAACAATCTTATTTTTCCACAATTTTGAAAGGGTGCCAATAATTTTGTACAGACCATTTTTGGAGTTGGGTATGACATTATGTCCAATTTGCTTTTTTTCCCTCCCTTTTTTTGGTTTATTTCCAATACACAAAAAGGGAATAAACATGTGTATAGTAAAACATGTATTACTGTAATACTTTTCTGTGAGAAATACTTCATTTTCTTTAAAAATTTCAGGGGTGCTAATATTTACGGCCATGACTGTATATCCTCTGTAGAAATTCTGCCATGTGCACGGTACAGCAGAATTAATATACGTCTAATAGAGGAAAAGATAATTTGCAATAATTTGAAAAGAGGATTTCACAGACCTTATCAGTCCTAACTTCATTTATTTTCAGATGGCATATTTTTCATAAGCCTTAAAGCAAGTTTAATTCATTCAGAGTATGGAGCCGAACATGATGCTAAGTTTCAAGGAGTATCCCCTTAATCATGAAAACAGAAATTCTGTTGCAGCAGACTCTCATTGAACAGAACTTTTCTTCCGTATTCTGCTCAAAAATGTTGCTGTGTGAATGGGGCTTAAAATTCTAAGACAGTCTGTCTGTCTGTCTATATGTAAGAAGTGGTATGAAAGTCAGTGTGAACGATGCCATAGTGTGTGATGATTTTGAGGAGGTGGAATCACTGTGGGTAGAATTACAAAAGGAGGGAAATACTGAAAAAATAATATTTGGGGTAATCTACAGACCCCCTAATATCACTGAAGAGATAGATGTTCGGCTTCATAAACAAATAGAGAGGGCCGCCCGGGCAGGTACAGTGGTAATAATGGGAGATTTTAACTATCCAGATATAGATTGGGGTCCGGGGTTGGCTAAAACTACAAAGGGGCGACAATTCCTAAATTTATTGCAGGATAATTTTATGGGCCAGTTTGTGGAGGACCCAACAAGAAGTGATGCCTTGTTGGATCTGATCATTTCCAACAACGCAGAGCTGATTGGTAATGTAACTGTGCGGGAAAACCTTGGTAATAGCGACCACAATATAGTTACTTTTGACTTAAAATGTAGAAAACAAAGACAGGCGGGGAAGGCAAAAACATATAACTTTAAAAAGGCAAACTTCCCTGGGCTGAGGGCTGCACTACAGGACATAGACTGGGGGGAGGTGTTCTCAAATACTGATACAGAAGGTAAATGGGACATCTTTAAATCAACTCTAAATAACTATAGATCTAAATATATACCAAAGGGGAACAAATATAAACGATTAAAACTAAATCCTACATGGCTGACACATGATGTTAAAAGAGCAATAAACAACAAAAAAATTGCCTTCAAAAAATACAAATCTGATGGGTCAGCGATAACATTTAAACAGTACAAAGAGCTTAATAAAATCTGTAAAAATGTAATAAAAACAGCAAAAATTCAAAATGAGAGACAAATGGCGAAAGAAAGCAAAACTAATCCTAAATATTTTTTTAGATATATAAATGCAAAAAAAAAAAAAGGACAGAGCATGTAGGACCCCTTAATAATGATAATGGGGAGGTTGTCACGGGCGATCAAGAGAAGGCGGAGCTACTGAATGGGTTCTTTAGTTCTGTATATACTAGGGAAAAAGGAGCTGACATTGGCCAGGTCAGTGCTGGTAACACATCATGTAATGTACTGAACTGGCTTAATGTAGAGATGGTACAAGGTAAGTTAAGTGATATAAATGTAAGCAAATCCCCAGGGCCGGATGGACTACACCCAAGAGTTCTTAGAGAGGTAAGTTCAGTAATATCTGTACCCCTGTTCATGATATTTAGAGATTCTATGGTGTCTAGTATTGTGCCAAGGGACTGGCGCAAGGCGAATGTGGTGCCAATCTTCAAAAAGGGCTCTAGGTCTTCCCCAGGAAACTATAGACCGGTAAGTTTAACGTGCATTGTGGGTAAATTGTTTGAAGGACTTATAAGGGATTACATACAGGAATACATAGGGGATAATTGTATTATAAGTGATAGCCAGCATGGGTTTACTAAGGATAGAAGTTGTCAAACCAATCTAATTTGCTTTTATGAAGAGGAATGGCTGTGGATATAGTGTTTCTGGATTTTGCTAAAGCGTTTGATACTGTCCCTCATAGACGTCTGACAGGTAAGTTAAGGTCTTTGGGTTTGGAAACTTTAGTTTGCAACTGGATTGAACACTGGCTCATGGATCGTACCCAGAGAGTGGTGGTCAATGATTCGTACTCTGAATGGTCCCCGGTAATTAGTGGTGTACCCCAAGGTTCAGTACTGGGCCCGCTGTTGTTTAATTTATTTATCAATGATATAGAGGATGGTATTAACAGCTCTGTTTCTATCTTTGCAGATGACACCAAGCTTTGTAGCACGGTACAGTCTATAGAGGATGTGCATAAGTTACAAGATGACTTGGATAGACTAAGTGTCTGGGCATCCACTTGGCAAATGAGGTTCAATGTGGATAAATGTAAAGTTATGCATCTGGGTACTAAGAACCTGCATGCATCGTATGTCTTAGGGGGGATTAAACTGGCAGAGTCACTGGTAGAGAAGGATCTGGGTGTACTTGTAGATCACAGACTACAGAATAGCATGCAATGTCAGGCTGCTGCTTCCAAAGCCGGCAGGATATTGTCATGTATCAAAAGAGGCATGGACTCAAGGGACAGGGACATAATACTCCCCCTTTATAAAGCATTGGTACGGCCTCACCTGGAATATGCTGTTCAGTTTTGGGCACCTGTCCATAAAAGGGACACTGCGGAGTTGGAAAGGGTGCAGAGACGCGCGACTAAACTAATATGGGGCATGGAACATCTTAGCTATGAGGAGCGATTAAAGGAGTTACAATTGTTTAGTCTTGAGAAGAGACGTTTAAGGGGGGATATGATAAACGTATATAAGTATATTAATGGCCCATACAAAAAATATGGAGAAAAACTGTTCCAGGTTAAACCCCCCCAAAGGACGAGGGGGCACTCCCTCCGTCTGGAGAAGAAAAAGTTTAGTCTCAAGGGGCGACACGCCTTCTTTACCGTGAGGACTGGGAATTTGTGGAACGGTCTACCTCAGGAACTGGTCACAGTAGGAACAATTAACAGCTTTAAAACAGGATTAGATACATTTATGGAACAAAATAACATTAATGCTTATGAAGAAATATAAAATCCCATCCCTTCCCCAATATCGCGCCACACCCCTACCCCTTAATTCCCTGGTTGAACTTGATGGACATATGTCTTTTTTCGACCGTACTAACTATGTAACTATGTAACAGAGTTTAGATGCTGTGGATTTGCTGGGTTGCTTTTTTACCACAAAACCTCAGTATATTACAGTAAAATTCATTTAGGTGGGATTTACACATACAGAGGAAAAATATCACCACACATTTTACCCCTTTTACATATAGGTATCATGATTGCTATGAATCCAAAGCATAGATTTTGCTGCAGAATGGTTTTAAGATTCTTCCACTATGCCTGGTGTAAGGATTTCACTCTAGGGTTAGCTCTGGGATCGTGGGTGTTCTCCTTGCAAGGTCTCCTACCCTCTAATTAATAAGTTAGCTGGTGTGGGCTCTGCTGCTAGCTCACTTAGCATAAGGGACTGGGAAAAACACTCTTTCATTATCTGCAACCCTGCCTAAGTGTTACACTGAACTCATTCTAACACTAAGAAAAGGGAGGTTTAATTAATTTACACCGTCAGAAGCAGTGTGCTGGTCGCTTAATAAAGAAGGCGGTAGGACATTCTGTATCAGAAAACCAAAGCTCAGCCCCCAAGCTATATTACAAAATGAATCTGAGCCCATTAATAGCATGGTGTTAAAAGGTGGGCATTCCACTGGTGATGATTTATTTTTAAGCATCTGTCTTGACCGGGGGTGGACAGGGAGAGTGAGTCCCAAGCTGTCCCTAACAACACTCTCCCTGCCTACTGGCCCGTCCGCCCTAAACAGTGGATCGACAACCACGGTGCTGAAACATAACGGGATAACTACCAAAACCAGACATAATATAAATTTACCTTGAGGACCTTGGTAAAGGCGTGTTCCCGAAATGCGTTGGTTTTATTCACTATTTTTGTACTTCTCCTAATGATTTAATGAAGATGAAATAAACCTTAAAGGGGTACTCTGCCCCTAGACATCTTATCCCCTGTCAAAGGGGATCTGGATAGGTTGTAGGTTTGGGCTGGGACGTGGCAGATGAGGTTCAACACTGATAAATGTAAGGTAATGCAAATGGGGAAGAAAAATCCGGGCTGGGATTATGTATTAAATGGGAGAACGCTTGGGACAACTGACATGGAAAAGGACTTAGGAGTCTTAGTTAATAGTAAATTTAGCTGTAGAGACCAGTGTCGGGCAGCTGCTGCCAAGGCTAATAAAATCATGGGGTGCATCAATAGGGGCATAGATACCCACGACAAGGAAATAATTCTACCGCTGTACAAATCACTAGTCAGACCACACATAGAATACTGTGTACAGTACTGGGCACCAGTGTACAAGAAAGATATAGTGGAGCTGAAGAGGGTTAAAGACGGGCAACCAGGGTAATATGGGGAATGGGAGGACTACAGTACCCAGAAAGATTATCAGAATTCGGGTTATTTAGTTTAGAAAAAAAGAAGGCTTAGGGGAGACCTAATAACTATGTATAAATATATCAAGGGACCTTACAGAGATCTCTCCCATGATCTATTTATACCCAGGACTGTATCTATAACAAGGGGGCATCCTCTACATTTAGAGGAAAGAAGGTTTCTACACCAGCACAGATGGGGGTTCTTTACTGTAAGAGCAGTGAGACTGTGGAATTCTCTCCCGAAGGAGGTGGTCATGGTGAACTCTGTAATAGAGTTCAAAAAGGGGCTGGATGCATTTTTGGAGATTAATAACATTACTGGTTATGTATACTAGATTTATAGGGACAGAAGGTTGATCCAGGGATTTATTCTTACTGCCATATTTGGAGTCGGGAAGGAATTTTTACCTCTAGTATGAGGTTTTTTTTGCCTTCCTCTGGATCAACTCAACTCAATAGGGACTTATTAGGGTTATAGGTTGAACTTGATGGACTATGTTACTGTTACATGTCTATCATTTGATGTATAGGTATAATAAATGTATAGGCCCTTCACCAGGTCATGTGATCTACAGTTGTTAATGTAAATAGGCTTAAGGACCTTCCTGGGTCATGTGATGTACCCAGAGTTCACTGGGTTCAGGACCTACAGGTTTGCTGGCCAATGAGCTTAGTCCAGGCACCTATTATATACAGGTCTGTAGTCTGTAAATTCACTCTCTTGGTTCCTGCTCTTATCTCCTGGATCCAAAGCAAGCACAATCAGCATCTCTTCATACAATTCATCTAGGCCAAATCCTAAAGAACCAGCAGCCACTAAAACCGTGAGTTATAAAGCTCAAACCTACAAATCCTGTGTGACTACTATCCTACTCAAATCATATAATTAGTAGCACAGTGGCCTGCTTAAAGCTCATCAGTCCCAGCAAAGCCTGTGGGGAACCTGCATCCCGGTTACCTCAAGAGAAACTGTTTCATTGTAAAGATTGTTTGCAAAAGAAGTTCAGTAAAAGTTCCAGTTATCTCATAAAATCTGCTGTGGACATTCCGTTTATCATCCCTGCTGTTAAGGGTTAATACCACCAGACCCTTCATTCACCATTGCAACACCTCAGACACCACAACTCTTTTGGCATCCTACGGACAAGATACGGGTGTGTGCCTTTGATAACTTTGCTTCCCTGACCACCCACAACGAAAAACGAGTGTAAACTGTTATTGCAAGAGCCATAGTCCTCCCCCTATGCAGAACTGTGCATACAAAACTGTCTGGGATTATTATAAGTTGCGCACAAAATTGTGCCCAAAAGTGTACAGGACTTTATTGCTGAAATTGTGCTTAGTCGGGGCGCAAAAAAAAGTAAGGGGGGAGGTGAAGAATTTTGTGTGTTTGCTGTCATACATGAAGGGGTTAAAGCTAGTGACGGGCCTTGCCGCACGTGCGAAAAGCTGCGGCTCCTCCCCCAGTGGCAGCCGGAAGGAACAAAAAGTTCCCCCCCTGTTGCCGATGGGAAGGATTTCTCGCCCGGACCAAACCAGAAGTCCTCCGGGCGCAGCGAAATTCAAAAGCTCCGACAGCTGCGCTCGCATCGCTACAATGCACCTTCGCTGCAGAGACTCTGCAGACATCAGGACAAAGCTCCAGACAGCACAGCAGGCAGCAGAAACAGGCCACAAGGATTGCCGCAGTATGCCGCGGTTCATCTTAAAGGACCAGCGTACCCTAATTGCCCAGCAGTGACAACGCACTCAAGCTTCAAGACAGCACACTCAAGCTTCAAGTCAGCGCACTCAAGCTGCAAGTCAGTGCCCTCAAGCTTCTCTTAAAAGGCCAAGCGCACCCAATCAAGTCTACAAGATGTCAGCACCTACAGCACCACCACCACCACCTACCCAACAGGATGGATGTGCTCCTGCAACCCCCGCCAGAAGGGTCACCACAGTCTGCAAGGAGAATGTTGCCCTCTTCACCTCCAGTTCAACGTTACAGCCTGGGAGCTCCTGTAGCCGCACCTGTCTTCCTGGGGAATCCTGTGCTCCTTACCTATAATGGGGATCCTTTCACTCTGCGAGACTTCAAGGAGAAGATACAGAGTCTCTTTGTTTTTTATTCTTTTCCCCCTAACCAGCAGGTGCAGTTACTTATGGGACAGCTACAGGGATCAGCATTGGAAGAGGTCCGCACCTGGCCAGCCTCCGACAAGGCCACAGTGGAGCAAATTTTTGAGGGACTATACCAAGTGTTCGAGTCTCATTCCCCATCTGAGGTACGTCTATGCCTGTACGAAAGACGGCAGAAACCAGGTGAGATCCTTTGGGCCTATGCTGTAGTACTGCAAAATGCATTAGAGACTGTCCAGAGGTTAGATGGCCTCACACCTGTGCAGGGTAACAGGGTGCTTATGGACAGATTCATAGACCTGGCACAAAATAAATGGGACAAGGCCCAACTTAGAATGCTGGCGGCGGAGAACCCTGACATATCTTTCCCTGGCTTTAAGAGATTGGCCATAAAAGTCATTGAGTCAGGGTCAGAGGCAGAAGAAGTTAGTGCCCCTTCCACTGAAACGGTAGGAGCCTCTGCCAGGCCAGTACAGCCATCACCGCCTGCTCCTGCACCATTACCTGCCCCTACAAGCCCTGCGGCCTTGGACTTACAGAATGTATGACAGGACATTGACCAGTTAACTAAGGTAGTCAAAGAACTTGCTAGCCGGACCAGTCCGCCTAGCCAGGGAGTACCTCCCCCTAAAGAACCTGTCCCTACTCCCCCATCCTGCTAGTTCACATTCCGCGTGTTGCAAGTCAGGACTTTCCATTTATGTTGACCAATGCCCCTATGTAAAGGTCGTTGTGGAGGGGGTAGAGCTAGAGGCCCTCATTGATATTGGTTCCCAGGTATCCACTATTCCTAAAGATGTATTTTATAGATATCGGGGGCCCGAATTATTGTGTGAACCAGATGATGTGGACTTTAAAGTGATGGCAGGGAATGGGAAACCAGTACCCAGGCATGGGTACTGGTAGCCCACCATTCAAGTGGGAAAGTATGTCCTCCAAGGACAAGGTGTCATTGTAACAAATGTAATTGATGAAGGGGGAGCAGAGTTCATCCTAGGAATGAACATTATAAGGCATTGTTTTGAGGAGATAGTAGGGTCCTTGCATGCATCTCTCCCTCACACGTTACCCTCAGGCCGGCGAGCTGCGCAATATCATCTAAAGATTTTGCAAGCAGAACAGAAATTCGTCAATCGCCAAGAGGAGATCTGCCGAGTGAGGATTCAAGATATATGGTCTGTGACCCTCCAACCACAGACGGAGACGATCATTTGGTGCCGTGCCCGACCAGGGGTGAATAACCAAGATTATCAGGCCTTGCTGGAACAATACAGCTGGAAGACTACCCCATGTCCGTGCAGCGAGGAGCTTATTTACTGTGTCTAATGGAAGGGTCCCGGTCCGAGTAGTCAACTTGTCGGATGTCGCCACCAGGCTACCGAAGTATACTCCTGTCGCTCAGCTATACCATCTTGAGCCCAAGGACGTACTGACTAAGTCGGAAGTAGCCCGACAGTCAACCGCCCAGACTGCTTGTGGAGCCGATAACAGCTATCCAGAACCATGGTGGACCCAGCTGCAGATAGGGGATGAGAATACCCCTAGAGATCAGGTTGGCGGAGTCATCCAAGTGGCCAAACAATATCAGGAGGCCTTCAGAAAGCACCCCACCGATTTTGGCCGGACCACAATGATCCAACATTGGATCCTAACAGGTCATAGTCCTCCAATAGAGCAACAGCATCATCCAGTGGCCCCTGGTATGTACCAGACAGTGAAAAAAAAGTTAGCCGAGATGAAGGAGGCTGACGTCATCTGGGAGAGCCAAAGCCCTTGGGCCGTTCCCTTGGTCCTCGTCAAGAAAAAAGATGGGACCATCCGCTTCTGCGTGGATTACAGAAAGCTGAATAACGTCACCCACAAAGATGCCTACCCTCTACTTCGAATTGAAGAATCCCTGACAGTCCTGGGATCAGCCGCCTACTTCTCTACATTAGACGTGACCAGTGGATATTGGCAAGTGCCAATGGCAGAAGAAGATAGTGAGAAGATGGTGTTTGTGACACCAATGGGGTTCTTCGAATTCGAAAGTATGCCCTTTGGGCTATGCAACGCCGCTGCAACCTTTCAACGCTTAATGGAGCGGTGCCTAGAACATCACAACTTTCAGAGTGTGTTAATATATCTGGATGATGTCATTTTCTATTCCAATACTTATCAAGAGCATCTGGACCACTTGAAGGAGGTGTTTCAAGTCCTGATCCAACATGGACAAACCCTGCAAGTGTGATCTACTGAAGCCACTGGTCCATTATCTCGGCCATGTGGTAAGTGCGGAAGGTGTCCAGCCTGATCCAGAAAAAGTGAGTGTCGTCAAGGACTGGCCCACCCCACGCACGGTGAAGGATATCAGTAGCTTCCTAGGATTCACTGGCTACTACCGGCGCTTCATCCCTCACTTTGCCCAAATTGCTGGACCCCTTACAGCTCTTCTCCGGGGTATTGCGAAGGAGAACTATAACGATATATATATAACTATAACTATAACACTCCTGATCCAGTGGGATGAAGAACAGGAAACTGCGTTCCGGGCTTTGAAGTACCTGCTCACTAAGCTGCCTATCCTGGCATATCCTGATTATGGTCAGCCCTTCAGGTTTTACACAGATGCCAGCTTCGAAGGCCTGGGAGCCATTCTATCCCAGGTGCAAGACGGTAAAGAAAGGGTGATAGCCTATGTCAGCAGACATCTGCGAGGGGCAGAGAAGAATGACTCCAACTACAGTTCCTTCAAGCTGGAGCTCCTTGCCTTGGTCTGGGCCGTGACCGAAAAGTTTAAGGACTATCTAGCAGCCACCCCTTTCACTGTGTACACCGACAACAACCCGTTGGCTCATCTGAACACAGCAAAATTTGGAGCCATTGAGCAGGTGGGCCTGCAGACTGGCCAACTACGACTTCAACATTAAATACCAAAATGGCAAGGCTAATGTGAACACTGATTTGCAATCTCGTATGGCCCCTGGCGAAGAACCACCTGTCGAGGACGAGTGGGTAGACATAGAGATGCCCCCATTCTATAATAGGTTCGTGAGTCAGAATGTCCTCACCACACAGGAAGACGGTCAACCTGGATCTACTAAGGTTCCTGAGGACCTCTATACATGGAAGACTCTACAGGACGAAAGTCGAGTCATGGGGGATCTGTTGGACTACCTACTCCTGAAGAAGGTACCAACCCGTCTACGCCGGTCACAATGTGACTATGAATTGAAGAGATTGTGGTGACAAAGAAACCGACTGTTTATCCATAAAGGACTGCTATACCGGAACTTGTTGGATCCAGTTTCTGGTGAACGACTCCATCAGATCCTGATTCCCAGAAGAGATGCTGCAATGGTCCTGAATGCTTATCATGATCAGTCGGGACACTTTGGGATCCACAAAACCGAAGCCACCATCAGACAGAGGTTCTATTGGATAGGGATGAAAGGAGACATTGAAAAGTGGTGCGGTGAATGTACTGTCAGCAACGTCACCAAGAACCTACGCAAGGATGCAAGAGCACCCCTTCATCCCATCCAGACTGAAAGGCCCAACCAGCTGGTCGCCTTGGATCATGTGAAGTTTTTTCCTATTACTCCTTGTAAAAATGTAAAATTTGGGGGGAAAAACTGCATTTTAGTGAAAAATAATTTTCATTTACACATCCAACTTTAATGAAAAGTTGTCAAACACCTGTGGGGTGTTAAGGCTCACTGGACCACTTGTTACTTTCCCTGAGGGGTGTAGTTTCCAAAATAGTATGCCATGTGGGGGTTTTCTTGCTGTTCTGGCACCATAGGGGCTTCTTAAATGTGACATGCCCCCCAAAAACCATTTCAGAAAAACTTACTCTTCAAAATCATCCCATTGTCGCTCCTTCCTTTCTGAGCCCTCTAGTGCACCAACAAAACACTTCACATACACATATGAGATATATGTGTATGTGAAGGAAGATTTTTCTCCTTTTACCCCTTGTAGAAATTCAAAAACTGGGTCTAGAAGAACATGAATATTTTGAATTTTCTCCTTCACTTTGCTGCTATTCCTATGAAACACCTAAAGGGTTAACACACTTACTGAATGTCATTTTGAGTACTTCGGGGGTGCAGTTTTTATAATGGGGTCATTTGTGGAGTATTTCTAATATGAAGGCCCCTCAAATTCACTTCAAAACTGAACTGGTCCCTGAAAATTTCTGATTTGGAAAATGTTGTGAAAAATTGGAAAATTGCTGCTGAACTTTGAAGCCCTCTGATGTCTTCCGAAAGTAAAAACAGGTCAACTTTATGATGCAATTATAAAGTAGCCATATTGTATATGTGAATCAATATATAATTTATTTGGGATGTCCATTTTCCTTATAAGCAGAGAGTTTCAAAGTTAAAAAAATGCAAAATTTTCTAAATTTTCATCGAATTTTGGAATTTTTCACCAAGAAATGATGCAAGTATCGACAACATTTTACCACTATCATAAAGTAGAATATGTCAAAAAAAATAAAAAATCTCGGAATCAGAATGAAAAGTAAAAGCATCCCAGAGTTATTAATGCTTAACCTGTTAAGGTCCCAGGCCGTACCTGTACGCCTGAGTCCGCGGGACCCGTGGCTAATAGCGCGCGGCACTGAACGCGGTGCCGCGCACTATTAACCCTTTAGACACGGCATTCAAAGTTGAACGCCGCATCTAAAGTGAAAGTAAAACAATGCCGGTTAAGCTCAGGGGGCTGTGCGGCATCCCATAAAGCTTACAGGACAGCCGGAGGGTCCCTACCTGCCTCCTCGCTGTCCGATCGCCGAATGACTGCTCAGTCCCTGAGATCCAGGCATGAGCAGTCAAGCGGCAGAATCATTGATCAATGGTTTCCTATGTAAAAGATCAGTGTGTGCAGTGTTATAGCCCCCTATGGGAGCTATAACACTGCAAAAAAAAAAAGTTAAAAAATAAAGGATCATTTAACCCCTCCCCTAATAAAAGTTTGAATCACCCCCTTTTCCCCTTTAAAAAAAAACTGTGTAAATAAAAATAGACATATATGATGCCGCCAATTAATTAAACCGCACGGTCAATGGCGTACGCGCAAATATAGTATATTTTTGGTCACTTTTTGTATCATGAAAAATGAATAAAAAGCGATCAATAAGTCCGATCAATACAAAAATGGTACCGCTAAAAACTTCAGGTCATGGCGCAAAAAATGCATAAAGGGGTCAGAAGATGACAATTTTAAAGGGGTACTCCGGTGAAAACCTTTTTCTTTTAAATCAACTGGTGCCAGAAAGTTAAACATATTTGTAAATTACTTCTATTAAAAAATCGTAATCCTTCCAGTACTTATTAGCTGCTGAATGCTACAGAGGAAATTCCTTTCTTTTTGGAACCTGGTGACATCACGACCACAGTGTTCTCTGCTGACATCTCTGTCCATTTTAGCAACCGTGCATAGCAGATGTATGCTAAGTGCAGCATGGTGGCTCAGTGGTTAGCACTGCTGCCTTGCAGTGCTGGGGCCTTGGGTTCAAATCCCACTAAGGACAACAATAAATAGTTATTGTTACTATTATTATAATGACGTCAGCAAAGAGCTCTGTGCTCATGATGTCATCAGAGAGAATTCCAAAAAGAAAAGAATTTCCTCTGTAGTATTCAGCAGCTAATAAGTACAGGAAGGATTAAGATTTTTTAATAGAAGTAATTTACAAATCTGTTTAACTTTCTCGCACCAGTTGATTTAAAAGAAAAAATGTTTTCACCGGAGTACCCCTTTAAACGTATACATTTTCCTGCATGTAGTTATGATTTTTTCCAGAAGTACGACAAAATAAAACCTATTTAAGTAGGGTATCATTTTAATCGTATGGACCTACAGAATGAAGATAAGGTGTCATTTTTACCGAAAAATGTACTGTGTAGAAACTGAAGAGTTACAAAATAGCGGGTTTTTTTTCAATTTTGCCTCACGATGATTTTTTTTTCCTGTTTCTCTGTAATTTTTTTGGGTAAAATGACTGATGTCATTACAAAGTAGAATTGGTGGCACAAAAAATCAGCCATCATATGGATTTTTAGGTGCAAAATTGAAAGAGTTATGATTTTTTTTAAAGCTAAGGAGGAAAAAACTTAAATGCAAAAACGGAAAAACCCCGGGTCCTTAAGGGGTTAAAGTGACAGTGGTCAGATTTGCAAAAAAGGGCTGCGTCCTTAAGCTGAAAATGGGCTGCATCCTTAAGGGGTTAATGGGGCAATTAGCATCAGCCTCATGTTTTTTTTTTTTGCCTTTCTCTGAAACAACACAGTAGGGTTTTAGGTTGAACTCGATGGATTCTTGTGTTTTTTTCAACCTTACAAACTATGCTACTATTTTACTAGTCTTGTTTAATGAATGAACGTTTTTCAGACAACGGGGTTCTAGTATAGTACTATCAAGTTTAGGACTAATGCCTGTAGTCATAGTGCTATATGACCTCCCATACATACACATACCAACTAGAGAAAAATGGAGTCATTCAAGAATATATATTTCAAATACAGTGACCTACGATGGCCCCGACATACGATCATTTCAACATACGATGGCCTCTCAGAGGCCATCGCATATTGAAGGCAGCATCAACATATGATGCTTTTGTATGTCAGGGCCATGTCGGGGGTATGTCGGCGTGCGTAGCGACGTGATGGCGGCAACGGATGCCGTTGAAGCAGAGGCCTTGCCGAAGTGGCGGGGACACCCCGGGGACGTAGCGACAGCGATGGAAGGCAACATCCAGGGCAGCGGTGACGGTCCGGAGCGGCGGGGACACGTGAGTATAACCTCCAATACCAGTGGTCTTCAACCTGCGGATCTCCAGATGTTGCAAACTACAACACCCAGCATGCTCGGACAGCCAACGGTTGTAGAGCACTGTCCTATACTTTACATTGCACGGATCCCTCAACATACCATGGTTTCAACAAATGATGGTCCATTTGGAATGGATTACCATCGTATGTTGAGGGACCATTGTACAAATAAGTCTTTATTAGATATTATAATTAAAAAAGAAGAGAAAATCCACCCGGGGGGGCTGCCATAAAATTGCTTAATTATTATTAGTATATGCATAATAACTGCCATACATGGTACAAGGAGCACCTAAAGTTACACAAGGATCACAAGCAATAGTCAATATACAGCATGTTAATAACAGACATTACCATTAGTCACAAGGCAGGCACCTAGAGCGAGAGCTGGTGTCGCTCTAGGTGCCTGCCTTGCGACTCGTGGTAATGTCTGTTATTGACTATTGCTTGTGATTCTTGTGTAACTTTAGGGGTTATTCATACCATGTATGGCAGTTATCGTGCATATACTAATAATAATTAGGCAATTTTATGGCAGCTGAGTGACACCTTTATGTCTCTCCCAACCCCCCTCCCCCAGGTGGAATCTCTCCTTTTTTAATATAATATCTTAAATGATAGGTTAAATGATCTTTATTCACTTTTTTTTTTGCAGTGTTATAGCTCCCATAGGAACCTATAACACTGCACACACTGATCTTTCACATTGATCACTGGTTTCTCATAGGAAACCAGTGATCGATGATTCTGACGCTTGACTGCTCATGCCTGGATCTCAGGCACTGAGCAGTCATTCGGCGATCGGACAGCGAGGAGGCAGGTAGGGATCCTCCAGCTGTCCTGTAAGCTGTTCGGGATGCCGCGATTTCGCCGCGGCTATCCCGAACAGCTCCCTGAGCTAACCGGCATACTTTCACTTTCACTTTAGACACGGTGTTCAACTTTGAATGCCGCGTCTAAACGGTTAATAGCGTGCGGCCCCGCGATCAATGCCGCACGCTATTAGCCACGGGTCCCGGCCGCTATGACGCGGGGCCACGCCGCGGCCCCACGTTATAGATCGCGAGCAGACACATGACGTACCGGTACGTCATGCGTCCTTAAGGGGTTAACAGCAACAGTCCTACACAACAATACAAACTTACCACACACTGTTTTTATGTTTCTCAAAGGTGCATAATTAATTAGACCTTCCCACATTGCCAGGGCTGGACTGGCCTAGCGAGATACCGTGATAATTCCCGGTAAGCCAACCGCACAGTGGGCCGGCAGGGGCCGGCATGTGCGTGGCCACACAGTGGCTGCTCACTCACACAAGGTCCTGACACTAAGTCAGGACCTTGTGTGAAGTGGCCACAGAGAGGCTAAGCTATGAGCTGTAGGCTCCCAGCCCTGCCACTCAACCCAGTAGCTGCGCATCCAGAGGCAGCACGTAGCGCAGTGATTCCCAAACGTGATTTTTTTTTTAACTTCCCTCCCCAGCGCCGCAGGGGAGAGGGAAGTTAGTGTGCGCTGTGAGGCTGTAACAGGACCTGCAATGATGTCACCATCATGTGATCAGGCACATGGAGGAGGAGGAGTCACATGATCAGGGGCTGCTGTTCTAGATATGTAAAGTTTAAGGAACATCCAATAAGGCAGTGATACAAAAATAATATATAACTTTTATTCTGATTCTGTATATAAAATACGAAAATTTTAAAAGTCCATAACTGGCAGTACAATTGGTCAACACAGGACCGTGCTCAAAAGATGGGTATAGGGTAACAGGTGAATACCTATATCTAAATAGTCCTACCTCATCCTAGGACTATCCCTCACTACGTTTAGTGTGGGTGGGGGTGGGGTTTAGTGATTTCCACTCGCAGGTGGTTGGCTAATTATTCTCTCATACTCCTGTCCAACGCGTTTCTCCCACTTGTTTTAGGGGTTCATCAGGGAACCGAGGAGGAGATAATAGGCTACCAGTATATAGTCATATCACACCAGGGTACATAGAAATGGGTATATATGGACTAAGTTCAAATCAGTAGATAGTCAAGATCAATAAATGGTCTAATACCGACCAGATAAACATTAGATAGAAGAGATAGATGTGTCAGTCAGTCACTGGCAAGTTGGAACCACAGTTTGTGTCCAGATTGGTAAGTTTGCAGTCCGAAACAATCATTCAAAGTGCTGTATACCCCGTCAAAGAGTCCAAAGTCAGTCTAATAACCGCAAGTCACCATGTCATAACTTTAAATTCAATAAAACATAAAGATTATTTATATGTAACACCACAGTCATATATGTGTCATCACATCCATGTAGGTTCCACTATTGACAATAACATAGAGTGGTTGTTACTTCCACACATAGATATAGTGCCATTCAGGTTCTATGCATATGTAGATGAACTGTGAAAACATAATTAGACAGAAATATGTTTGTATAAGAAATACTATGGTAAAATGATGCCAAAAAATAGAATAAATAAATTAATCTATAAATAAATCATACCTTGGTTTTGAATAACCATGTATGAGGGCTTGGGTGGTTAATTCTCCTATGTAGACTGACGGTGTTTATTGTTTATACTCTGGACCATGTGATCTAAAACAAGCATCATATTCCATTTACATTATACAGTTTTTTGCTAGTTGTCATGCATAACTCACTTATTGTTACTCACCCCAGCAAATGATAATGCCCTGGTGGTTTTACTGACAGATTGCCATCTAGGGTCTAGTTAGACCTTCCACTTTGGGGCCTGAGGTGAAAGATACAATACAGTGCAATGAGCAAAGATGTGTGCCCCACATTGGACGCAGATAGTTTCCAACGAAAGCGGAGCCCTCCCTTGGTCAAAACGGCACTTACCCTATCATTGGCCTCTAGGTGCTTGGACATCACTGGATGGAGGTGATGTGCCATGATCGCGGCTTTTTCACTGTTTTATACCAGTGAGCCGGAAGTGTGTCATAGGAGGCGCGGCTATGTGCCTTCGTTATGTTTATTGGGTGGAACGCATCCGTCCCCGGAAGTTACTGGGTGTGGAACGCAACCCTTATATCTTCCACTGCCGGATGCATTAGAGCAGTTCCGGTTGGTGGAACGCATATGCGTCCCAGAGAATAAATTCCAGCCTACTTTGTAATGTGATGTTCCGATTGGTGGACCGCCAGACAAAGGGGGAAATCTGGTACTGTTGGACCATAAACAATATGTAGAAATGTGCTGTAACATCCTGTCAGACGTCACAACATATCGTATTCTGAGCAGTAATCCTACCCAGATCTTTTATAAACAATTGGAATCTATCCTGAAAGAGGCAGCGACCTCTAAATTAATTGACGACAAAGAATACTCATTTCTACTACCAAAAGCACCTCGATTGGCAACCTTTTATGGATTACCAAAGATACATAAAGGACTGCAACCTTTAAAATGCAGGCCAATAGTATCAGGTATCAATAATCTAACACAAAACTGTGGAATCTATTTGGATGAGATTCTAAGACCCTTTGTCACAAGTCTTCCGTCATATTTACGTGATACACAGGATCTTTTGAGCAAAATACAAGACCTAAGTATTGAACAAGACTGGTGGTTGTGCTCTATAGACGTAGAAGCACTTTACAGCTCAATACCTCACGAGGCAGGAATAAAAGCAGTGCAGCATTTCATCCGAAGCAGAGGGGTCCAGTTTGCATTACATAATGAATTCATCCTATTGCTTCTTAATTTCATACTCACTCACAATTTTTTCATCTTCAACTCTGTCCTATACCACCAGCTCAGGGGCACGGCAATGGGCAGCCCAGTGGCGCCCACCTATGCCAACTTGCTCCTGGGCTGGTGGGAGGAAATCATAGTATTTGGGGAATCTAATCAGTCATACCACCACCACATACAATATTGGGGCCGCTACATCGACGATGTAGCGGTCATTTGGTCAGGATCGAGGGAGGACTTTGATGCATTTATGACATCACTCAATGACAACCCGATAGGCCTTGGTTTCACCTCAGAAATCCATAATGATCAATTGGCCTTTTTGGATGTCCTACTGTCCAAAAATCAGCAAGAGGGGATTGATACGACTATACATAGAAAGACCACTGCAGGGAATAACTTACTTACTTGGAGCAGCCATCATCCCTTCCCACTAAAGAGGGGCATCCCAAAAGGGCAATACATGCGCCTACGAAGGAACTGTTCATCTACAGACTCCTTCAAAATTGAATCAGCAAAACTTAGGGAAAGATTCAGGGAAAGAGGGTACCCAGATAAAATCCTAAGGGAAGCCTACCAACAAACAAGACCCCTAGACAGGATTCCTCTACTCCAGTCCAAACCAAAGGACCCTTTGGCAAAGGCTCCGACTCGAATCATTGGAACCTTTGATGCGGCATCTAAAGAGATCCGCAACATTATATGTCGACATTGGACAATACTGAGTTCGGATCCATTGATGAGTGAACTAGTGGAACCAAGACCAGTCATCACATATCGTAGGGGAAAAAACTTGAATGATGTACTGGTCCACAGTCACTATACTCCTCCTAAAGCAAAGAGAACCTGGCTGGATAAACCAGTGATGGGGACATACCGGTGCGGAGAATGCAAAGCCTGCAAATACATACATGTAACAAAAGAGTTCTGTGGACCTGATGAAACTAAAACATACAAATGCCGGCAGTATGCAAATTGTAAAACCAAAGGAGTAATATATTTGGCCAAATGCCCTTGTCCGCTATACTATGTTGGTAAAACCATCCGCGAGTTTCGGCGAAGAATTTTGGAGCATATGGGTGATATTAAACATCAAAGAGAGAAACCCATTGCAACTCACATGTTTCTCAAACATCGTGAAAACATGTATGACCTCAAATTTCAAGCCATCGAAGTTTTGATGAAGGATCCAAGAGGGGGCGATCAAGACAGGATACTTATGCAGAAGGAAACCAAGTGGATCTACCGCCTTGGCACCCTATCACCACGTGGTTTAAATGATTCCCTCTCATTTGTGCCTTTTATTTAAGGCTATTTATTTAAGGTATTCTATTCAAGGCAGTCCACCTCCCCTGGGATTATTCTATACCACTAATCATCGGTAACACTCTATGTCATAGATATTACCTATCGTGGCAGAGACTGTATTTAGCACCCTAAACTACTTTTTCTCTTATTTCCTCATTTTTTACATTTAAGGGATTTCACTTTTAATTTGACTAATCTACATTACGGGATCTATATGACTCCCTTGTATTTGTGCCTCCCTTTTTCGATTTAACCCTTACCACTAAACATTAGGAATCTTCTATGTCATGAAAATTCCCCATCTTTGCAGGAATACTATTTGGCCACTTTACTATGTGCAATACTTTATACATAATATCTTTAAGTATTTATTATCAATCGTCTTTTTAGTCACTGGTATTCAAGATCTGTACAGATATCAAACTGTCTATATTTGTAGCAAAACACCTAACAAGTTTTCCATTCACTATGCGTCTCTCCCCATGTTCCTAGCGGTGAAACGCATATGCGTTTCACCAACTTAACCATCGGAGTGATCGTAGGGTGAGACGCATTGGCGGTCCACCAATCGGAACATCACATTACAAAGTAGGCTGGAATTTATTCTCTGGGACGCATATGCATTCCACCAACCGGAACTGCTCTAATGCATCCGGCAGTGGAAGATATAAGGGTTGCGTTCCACACCCAGTAACTTCCGGGGACGGATGCGTTCCACCCAATAAACATAACGAAGGCACATAGCCGCGCCTCCTATGACACACTTCCGGCTCACTGGTATAAAACAGTGAAAAAGCCGCGATCATGGCACATCACCTCCATCCAGTCATGTCCAAGCACCTAGAGGCCAATGATAGGGTAAGTGCCGTTTTGACCAAGGGAGGGCTCCGCTTTCGTTGGAAACTATCTGCGTCCAATGTGGGGCACACATCTTTGCTCATTGCACTGTATTGTATCTTTCACCTCAGGCCCCAAAGTGGAAGGTCTAACTAGACCCTAGATGGCAATCTGTCAGTAAAACCACCAGGGCATTATCATTTGCTGGGGTGAGTAACAATAAGTGAGTTATGCATGACAACTAGCAAAAAACTGTATAATGTAAATGGAATATGATGCTTGTTTTAGATCACATGGTCCAGAGTATAAACAATAAACACCGTCAGTCTACATAGGAGAATTAACCACCCAAGCCCTCATACATGGTTATTCAAAACCAAGGTATGATTTATTTATAGATTAATTTATTTATTCTATTTTTTGGCATCATTTTACCATAGTATTTCTTATACAAACATATTTCTGTCTAATTATGTTTTCACAGTTCATCTACATATGCATAGAACCTGAATGGCACTATATCTATGTGTGGAAGTAACAACCACTCTATGTTATTGTCAATAGTGGAACCTACATGGATGTGATGACACATATATGACTGTGGTGTTACATATAAATAATCTTTATGTTTTATTGAATTTAAAGTTATGACATGGTGACTTGCGGTTATTAGACTGACTTTGGACTCTTTGACGGGGTATACAGCACTCTGAATGATTGTTTCGGACTGCAAACTTACTAATCTGGACACAAACTGTGGTTCCAACTTGCCAGTGACTGACTGACACATCTATCTCTTCTATCTAATGTTTATCTGGTCGGTATTAGACCATTTATTGATCTTGACTATCTACTGATTTGAACTTAGTCCATATATACCCATTTCTATGTACCCTGGTGTGATATGACTATATACTGGTAGCCTATTATCTCCTCCTCGGTTCCCTGATGAACCCCTAAAACAAGTGGGAGAAACGCGTTGGACAGGAGTATGAGAGAATAATTAGCCAACCACCTGCGAGTGGAAATCACTAAACCCCACCCCCACCCACACTAAACGTAGTGAGGGATAGTCCTAGGATGAGGTAGGACTATTTAGATATAGGTATTCACCTGTTACCCTATACCCATCTTTTGAGCACGGTCCTGTGTTGACCAATTGTACTGCCAGTTATGGACTTTTAAAATTTTCGTATTTTATATACAGAATCAGAATAAAAGTTATATATTATTTTTGTATCACTGCCTTATTGGATGTTCCTTAAACTTTACATATATAGTATAATTTTTCTCTCCAAGGGCATCTTTATCAATACACCCTATTAGTGAGAAGTCTCATGGGGAAAGGGGTGTTCTTATTGAAGAATAAATTTCCCAGTGATATATTAGCTGCTGTTCTAGGCCTCAGAGTACCCCTACGTCCCCCAGCATCCCCCTCCCCCCTGCGGCCCAGTGAGTTCCCTGCCAGAGAGGGGAAGTGTGCGGAAGCTGCGCCGGGCCGATGCAGTAACCCATGCCCCAGCGTTCCCCTCCCCATGCGGTGCAGTGAATGATTGACTTGCCGGAGCCCTGAGTCGGTGCCCTGCCGGAGAGGTTAAGAACGGGGAAGAAAAATGGCTTGCTTACGGTACTGTACCATATCCCTCTGTCACCCCTGTCCATCCCCCTGTCACCCATGTTCCCCCCCCCCGCCCATCCCTCTGACCACCCCCCAGTCTACATCTGTCACCTATGTCCGTTCCCCCATTCACCCCTCTGTCACCCCAGTCCACCCTTCTTTGTCACTCCTCTCCACCCCTCTTTTAACTGCTTGTCACCCTTGTTCACCCCTCTGTCATCCCTGTCCATCCTCGTGTCACCCATGTTCATCCCCCATTGTCCACCCCTCTGACCACATACTTGTCACCCATGTACACCCTTCTGTCCCTTTGTCACCCCTGTTATCACCTTGTCACTCCTGTCCACCCCTGTACAGTCTTCTACACCCCTCTGTCACCCATGTACACCCCTCTGTCACCCATGTACACCCCTTTACACCCATGTACACTCCTCTACACCCCTCTGTCACCCATGTACACTCCTTTACACCCCTCTGTCAGCCATGTACACTCCTCTACACCCCTCTGCCACCCATGTACACTCCTCTACACCCCTCTGCCACTCATGTACACTCCTCTACACCCCTCTGCCACCCATGTACACTCCTCTGTCACCCATGTACACCCCTTTACACCCCTCTGCCACCCATGTACACCCCTCTGTCCACCCTGTTACCACCTTGTCACTCCTGTCCACCCCTGTCACCCCTGACGCCCCCCTGTCACCCATGTACAGTCTTCTACACCCCTCTGCCACCCATGTACAGTCTTCTACACCCCTCTGTCACCCATGTACACTCCTTTACACCCTTCTGCCACCCATGTACACTGCTCTACACTCCTCTGCAACCCATGTACAGCCCTTTATACCCCTCTGTCACCCATGTACACCCCTTTACACCGCTCTGCCACCCATATAATCTCCTCTACACCCCTCTGCCACCCATGTACACTCCTCTACACCCGTCTGCCACCCATGTACACTCCTCTACACCCCTCTGCCACCCATGTACACTCCTCTATCACCCATGTACACCCCTTTCCACCCCTCTGCCACCCATGTACACCCCTCTGTCCACCCTGTTACCACCTTGTCACTCCTGTCCACCCCTGACGCCCCCCCTCACCCATGTACAGTCTTCTACACCCCGCTGCCACCGATGTACACTGCTCTACACCCTTCTGCCACCCATGTACACTGCTCTACACCCCTCTGCAACCCATGTACACCCCTTTATACCCCTCTGCCACCCATGTACACCCCTTTACACCCCTCTGCCACCCATATAATCTCCTCTAAACCCCTCTGCCACTCCTCTACACCCGTCTGTCACCCATGTACACTCCTCTGTCACCCATGTACACTCCTCTACACCCCTCTGTCACCCATGTACACCCCTCTGTCACCCATGTACACTCCTCTGTCACCCATGTATGCTCCTCTACACCCCTCTGTCCCCCATGTACACTCCTCTACACCCCTCTGTCACCCATGTACACCCCTCTGTCACCCCCATATACTCCTCTACACACCTGTCACCCATGTACACTCCTCTACACCCCTCTGTCCCCCATGTACACTCCTCTACACCCCTCTGTCACCCATGTACACCCCTCTGTCACCCCCATATACTACTCTACACATCTGTCTCCCATGTATACCCCCTCTGTTACGCCTTTACACTTATATGCCCCTGTATTCCTCTTCACTTGTAAAAGGGGAATCTGGAGGCTAATGCTGGTAAAGTGTGAAGCCTAATAGATTTGTTTTGCAAGTTTAACGGTGAAGAGTTGTGGCTGGAAGAAATGGTCAGGATGGTCCAGACTAGACGAACAATGCTGATCAGAGAAGACGTCACATGTGAGTTGCTGTATAAAGCAGCACTTTAAACTACATACCGACTGATAAATAGATATTGGAATTTGTGTGCATTGCGGCTTTTTTTTAAACATTTTTTTATTATTATTATTTTTAATCTTTTTTGCTCGTCAACTTCGGTCAGGGTGCCCCGCAAATTTTATTTTTTCCGGATGGGTGCCCTAAGCCAAAAAAGGTTGGGAAACACTAGTACACATGATTTGGTCTGTAACAGTATGATGGTAATATAAATGCTGATAATATTCCTCCCTGTATACTGGTATTATTGGTAATATTGGTCAGTAAACAGGATTTGGCCAGTAACCGTATGATGGTAATATGTATGGTGATAGTATGAGAGATAGGTGCCTTAAAACTTAGCTTTTAATGAATTATAAAGTTAAAAAATTATATCACCAATAATGAAGTGCATAATAGTACTATCACCAAAATAAAGCAACAAGTCAGCTGCTCCATGATTCTATCTACAGGAGGTATGTTATATCAATTAGATCAAAAAGTTGTACACATGCCCCTATTTGCCAACCCAACGCGTTTCTGTCTGGTCGGAGTATAATGTAGACCAGACTTCATCAGGGGTATAAATAAGCATGAATAATCTAGATTCCAAGAAAACAGCAGCGTATGGCCACAATAGGAAAAATGAGTCAAAAATTATTACAAGCACACAGTATGTGGTAACCCGTAGCAACCTAATTATAGAGACCAAAACAATGCCTCACATATAATGGAAAGATGAGACTGTTGATTGCGGTCTCCAACTTAGACTGATAATAAAGAACACTGCAAATCAGCAAAATGCTCTGCCTTTGCAGGCATACAAACCCCCACAGGGTTAATACCCTGATAAGTAGGACAATGCCTGATGTATGGGGGTACACATACTACACAAACAAATGACTCTTCCTATATCCTTCACTGTGGTATTAGTCCAGAACAGAGATAGAGATAAGGCCAAAGAAAAACACTGTAGTATAGAACTAGGTGCCAAACAAACGCCTGCAGTGGCAGGGGAGCCCGTCCTGTGTCGGGGATTCATGGAGGGGGCGTGTCGGCCGCCGCATCATGCGGGGACGGGAAGCCCCCTTTCCTGTATATTGCCGCGGCCCCGTACCTATTCCTTCGGATAGGGGATAAGTTATTTTGCACCATAGATGTCCTTTGAAGAAGAAAAATGGAAAAGGGGGTAGGAAAGGGAATCTGCACCCTATAGGTATATAGCAGAGAATTAGAGTATAAGACCTCACATGTAATATTACCAATTGAGTGAAATTACACTAATTAGTGTCGAAAAATTAAGCAGTAAACAAAACTAAAACAGTTCAGTGTATAAGGTTAGCAATAAACACCAGTAAGTGGGTACGTGGAGAACAAATGAAAATAGAGTATTCAACTAAGGCACTCTACCAACATTCTAGAGGGGAACAAACCAGTACTCTAGCCAATTTTCAGGTCGGGATGGAAGTATCCTGCGATGGAGAATGATGGTCTGGAGAGCGGCGAGATCACATATCTGGAATCCCTATTCCAGCAGCGAGTCAAGTCCAATGTCCACAGAGGAGAAGGTGTGCATCTTGTTATTACGGAGAACAAGGAGTTTCGTTGAGAAGCCCCATCGGTAAGGGATTTCCAGTCTGCGGAGCTCAGCAGTGAGGGGATGGAGATCTCGTCTTGCTTGTAGCATCGCAGCAGATAAATCCACGAAGAGTTGTATCTCATCATAAGGTGAAGGTAGAGAATTATGTTTCCTAGAGCAGTAAATCCTTTGTTTTCAAGAAGGTGTATCGAGCCAGGACATCTCTCGCAAGATCTTCAGGGAGAGATTTAGGCTTTGCCACTCTGTAAGCCCTGTTAATGCTATACTCAAAGATGTCCAAATCAGGTAGGAAGTGGCGAGTCAGCTCTCTGCTGACATCATGACCACAGTGCTCTCTGCTGACATCTCTGTCCATTTTAGGAACTGTCCAGAGCAGCATATGTTTTCTATGTTTTTTTTTTCTCCTGCTCTGGACAGTTCTTAAAATGGACAGAGGTGTCAACAGAGAGCACTGTGGTCATGATGTCAGTAGAGAGCTCTGTGTACCAAAAAGAAAACTATTTCCCCTGTAGTATTCAGCAGCTAATAAGTATTGGAAGGATTAAGATTTTTTAAAAGAAGTAATTTACAAATCTGTTTAACTTTCTGGCACCAATTGATGAAAAAAAAAAAGTTTTCCACCAGAGTACTCCTTTAAGGCTGATGAACCGCTGCCATTGCTGTCTGAAGCAAGGAGGTCGTCTGAGAGCAGAGGTAAGGTATCATCTCCCGTATAAGAGTCATCCAGTGTAGGCTCTATGTGGGCCGGAGAGCTCCAGTGACGAGGCAGTTCACGATCTTTCAGGGCTCGGTTATTCGGCATAGCGTTGCCTACCTTTTTGGCTTTAACCCCTTAACGACCAATGACGTATATTTACGTCCTTGGCCGGCTCCCGCAATGTAACATGCCAGGACCCGGGGCTAATAGCAGTGCCGCACGCTACTAACCCTTTAGACGCGGTGTTCAAAGTTGAACTCGGCGTCTAAAACGAAAGTAAAAGCTTGCCGGCGGCTCACTGGAGCTGATCGGGACAACCGCAGTGAAAATACAGTGTCCCGATCAGCTAGGATGCGTGCAAAGGCCTTTTACCTTCCTCCGGCGCGTCTGTTCGGCGATTGATTGCTGTAAGCCTGAGATGCAGGCTTGAGCATTCGACCTCCTATAACATTGATCAATGCAAAGTTATGGCTTTGCAGTGATCAGTGAATAAGATCAATGTGTGCAGTGTTATAGCCCCCTATGGGCGCTATAACACTGCAAAAATAAAGTGTAAAAAAAAGTTAATAAATGTGATTTAACCCTTTCCCTAATAAAACTCCAAATCACCCCTCTTTTCCCATAAAAAAACATGTAAATAAAAATAAATATAAACATATGTGGTATTGCCGCATGCGTAAATGTCCAAACTATAAAAATATATATCATTAATTAAATCGCACGGTCAATGGCATATGTGCCAAAAAATTCCAAAGTCCAAAATAATGTATTTTTGGTCACTTTTTACATCATGAAAAAATGAATAAAAATGAATCAAAAACTCTGATCAATACAAAGATGGTACCGCTAAAAATTTCAGATCACGGCACAAAAAATTAGCCCTCATACCGCCCCATATGCAGTAAAATAAAAAAGTTATAGGGGTCAGAAGATGACAATTTTAAACGTATAAATTTTCCTGCCTGTAGTTATGTTTTTTTCCAGAAGTACGACAAAATCAAACCTATATGAGTAGGGTATCATTTTAATCGTATGGACCTACAGAATAAAGAGAAGGTGTCATTTTTACCAAAAAAAGTGCTGCGTAGAAACGAAAGCCCCCAAATTTCCAAAATGGCGCTTTTTCTTCAATTTCGTCGCACAATGATTTTTCTTTCTCCGTTTCACCGTAGATTTTTGGGTAAAATGACTGATGTCACTGCAAAGTAGAATTAGTGGCACAAAAAATAAGCCATCATATGGATTTTTTGGTGCAAAACTGAAAGGGTTATGATTTTTAAAACGTGAAAAGGAAAAAAGGAAAGTTCAAAAACGGAAAAAAGCATCGTCTTTAAGGGGTTAAGTCTTCCCATTCTCTGTGGCTGGGGAATCAGCGACTTCAAAGTGCGGGAGTCGTCTCTCAGCGGTGAAGGGCTGGCGCCATCTTGCCTCACTCGGTCTCCCATCCGTCCAGCAGTGAAAAAGTGCTTTAGGGATTACCTCCTGGATTTTTGTTTCTTTTCCTGCCTGAGGTTGTCATAGTGGACTAGGTGTCCTTTTCAGGAGCTGTAACAATCGCTGGCAGGCCCGCTTAGCTAGTGAACGAGTGCTAGTAACGGAGCAGCTCTGTTAAGCGGCCATTCAGTGAAGAGGACAAGCCACGCCCCACCAATATGTATTTCTGAACTGATAATGACAAAGAAATAATACCTCCATATTCGGTCAGCTTTATTTCTAAACACAGCTCACACAGTGGCACACACTGCATGCAAATATACACTTACAGCAGACCCTTAGATCATAGAACAGACTAATAAAGACCAAAACCCAGGGACCCTAGAACTGTAGACAAGACCCTCTAATGCAGACCCTATAATAGACCCCAAACAAGACAGCTAAATTAAAGAGAGACCCCAGATTTTGGTGCCTACTTATACTTACTGATCCTTGCTCCTCAGCCCTTTTCTGATCAGTATACTGTGGCACACAGGGTCCTAATGCTGCCACTATGTCACTATCTGACACTATGTCCTACCACCAGAAGACATTAGGACCCAGTGCCACAATACCTGGAGCAGAAGAGGATCAAGGAGAGAAAACTAATGAGTTACCACTCCCTGTCCCTCCTGTACCAATGGATTTGTTTTAGCCGCGTTACCACCCCTTTGGGATGCAACTCTCCAAGTATATATCACCGGATAAAAACTTATCTGGGGTGGAGTGACTAACCGCCGAAGAGAGAGGACGCATGGCTGAGTAGCTCCCTCTCAGATCCTGCAAAACACGGCTAAAACCGGCAAACAGCTTCACCAAACTTCTCTATTCCTATCCCTGAGGATCACCTACCACCCCGGGAGTCTCATTCTCCAGTTGGGCACCTCGTCGGAACTGCGGTACACTACAAACCCGAAGCGAAGGTGAGGGCTAATAGACAGAGCGGGCGCCATTTTCGCACAGCGCATCCTCCTTGCAGGAGGAGCGCGAACGACAGCGCAGGATGGAGCTGTTTAATTGCGAGCTGCCTGCTTGTGCTCGCTCCGGGACCTAATACCTCGCAGTGCGCCCTGCCCTCGGCACCTGTGGGAAACAGCACGGGCTGAGCGGCGGTGAAGATTGGAGAGATGAGCGGGCGCCATCTCCGCTCAGCGCTCCTTCTCCACAGGGGACATACAAACTGCCTATCAGGCTAAAATTACCGTGACCTGCTGCCTCCACATAATCCCCCTTATCTCTACAGCAGCCACTCTGGTACCTAACGCCTCGCAGTGTGCCTGCTCTCAGCTCTCATAGGAGGGAGCGCAGGCTGAGCAGCGACAGAGAAAAGAGAGAGGAGTGAGCGCCATCTTTACTCAGCGCTCCTCCTCCACAGGAGACGCGCTGACTGCTCCTTCAACGAAAGCAGCCCTGCTACATGTCTCACACAACCTCCATCACCTCGGCAATAGTTCCTCCGTTGCCTGAATCTCTGCAGGGAGTCCCACTCCCAGTAAACTAGGGAAATATCATATGCTGTAACAGCTTTCAATATTTCTTGCTGCATCACCTAGCAGTGAAACCCAACAAGAACCTCTCCTGCAGACTCTTGAAACTATCATCTACAGCTTAAATAAATAGCCCTTCTACATATTTTTGAGACTCAAAAGGGATACTAAGAAAGTACAGTGATCCATGTGAGTAATTACTGTAATATCTCCTGCTATACCTTTGCACTTAATACTCTAATCATATCTTTGCAAGTCTCACCTAGCTACCCTACTTCTATGTGAGAACCTGGGGACATCTATAGTGGACTTTCAATTGCTCATAATTCCTGTTGCAGTTCAATAGGACTTTTATTCTACTGCTCCATAATCCTGTCCTGCTTGCTTTTTTTCATTTGTACATAAAACATTTTTCATAAAACAGCAGTTATACTATAAAACCACCATTGCACTATTTTCAAATTACCACTAGATGGTGCCGTTGCATAACACTTACATGCAACTGTGTATTCATATTGCCTTACTCCTGTTTTCATCTAACTGAGGACTCTTTATGTAATCAGTCCTTCTGACCAGCTTGCTTTTTTCATTGGCAATATAAAGGAACAGCTGAACTATAACATCAATGCTCTATTCTCAATTATCAGTTGGATTATAAAAACGCCACTGCACTCTTTTCAATTCAACACTAGATGGTGCTGTTGTCTAACATTCACCTGCAACTGTATACTCTATATTGACTCGCTCCTGTTTTCATCTAATTAAAGACCCTCTACGCAATCAGTCTTTTTGAGTTGTATACCTTCATTAAGTTATGCCAGCACGGCGTGGAAAAAAAATCCCTAACAGCTAAGTTAACTAAATTCTACTCAACATCCTTACCAGGTGTGCACGAAAAAGTCTCTGCTCGGTCCTCCATAAAAGATATTTCATTCTCACCGAAAACGTCTTCTACCATTCTCCTACAATGGCATCTCACCATCCAAAAGATGACTCTAAACTACCATCAAATATGGAATCTGCCATGAGGGCGCTGTTCCAAGAATTCAGGGAAAACCTCCAGAAAGACTTTATGACCTCTCTGAGCTCCCTCTCAAAGGAAGTTGCTGACTTGGGGAATAGAACGGGACATTTGGAGGAAAAGATGAGCGAATTCACTGAAGCTCACAATGCACTGGTGGATGACCAAAATGAACTGAATGAGGACATGTTTGCGGTCAAACTAAAACTTGTGTGATGTTCCAGTACCGCATTCTATACGGTACTTGTTTATTTATGGGTCCCCATAGCCAGAGTCCCTAGGACTTAGGGATCCCTGTTAGCCAGTCTACCCCTAGTCGCCTCTATTCTAGTGTATAGATCTAAATAAATGGTTAATTACTTGTTTCCATTAGCGTTGCAGGACCTGCGGATCATGTGACCAGGTGAACTCTATGGTATTTAGCTTAAGGACCTTTGGAGGCCCTGTGACGTAAGCAATCCCATCACACCATGTAATGGTGAATGGCAGACGTTCGGACCAATCAGATTCGCCACGCCCCCTCCCCATATAAGGGAGCGGCGACCACGTTTCTCTCTCTTACCTCGTGGGCTGTCAAGCAAGCAAGACCTGTACAGCAGTAATCGCAGTGAGATAGGCCTGAGCCTTGCGGCAACGGCTGAACAATTATATCTATAGAGTGTATCAATTCCCAAACACTCTGCAGCATCACCGGACCTAATAACTCCCTTAAAACCGGACGGATCTGCAGATCTCTTCCTAAATTTAGAGACTTTATGTCTAGCTCAATGTCCGCAACTACTGACAGTCACTAAGCAACTCAAGGACTGTTTGTATGAGACTGTTACTGTGCCGTGGTTATTGCAAGCACTTCAGTAAAAGTTATTCAAGTTCAAGTTCAAATCTCCTTGTGGACCTTCAGTTATTTTATGTACCTATCGTTACTGGGAAGGGCGGCGATAGGCCGGAACATTGATTTAGCATACCAGCCCTCAGCCTGGCATTACGAACTCTAGGGTTAACATTAACCCCTTATATATCTATACCATACCACCACTACCATACACTCCCCCCAAGGGCTACCACAAGCCTTTTTGGCGTTGCACGAACAGGATTCGGGTGTGTGCCTACCATTGCCACTAGTGAAAGTGTACTCCCCCTAAGAAGTGAACTTTATTAATGTACTGTGACTTATACTCCGGAGTAAGGGGTTGCGCGCACGGTGCTGTGTGGAGGAAGTGCGCATGTAAAGTAAGGGGGAGGCGAACAGTACTGCGGAGCTACAAATCAGCGCGGGACATCCCGAAGCACGTGATCCAGAGACCCTGCCCACCGAAGCCCTCTGTGCAACGGTGGCCATTTTGTCAGAGCCTAGGGCCAGAAACCAACAAAGAGAGACAGCCCAGAGTGTGCCAACAGGCTAGAAACTGTGAAGAACCGGAACAGTACGGGACTCTGAGACATCAGATTACCGAATTGAAGTCCTGCATAGAATCGCTTCAGCTGCCGATCAACGCACTCAAATTTCAATTAAAGGCTGTTGAGTTTCAGGTCACTGCTCTCAAGTTTGAAATCTACGCTCACAAGTTCCAGATTAACCAGCCTAGCGGTATTCCCGAGCGTGACTCGGGATTAATTTTCGCTGCTAGAAGCGGTAACCCCGAGTCACGCTTAGGGTAGAATTGCAGAGTTGCTGTGCAGGCTGCACAATATATCGCAAAAGCAATCGAATCACGATTTTTGCTTTTTGCGATATAGCGATGCAGCCCCCGGGAAAACATGTGATTATCTGCTCGGGTCGGCTCCCGTGGCGGGGGCCGGCCAGAGCAGGTAAAGACATATACTAAAAGTCAGTGTTTCTCAACCAGGGGGCCTCCAGATGTTGCAAAACTACAACTCTCTGCATACCTGGACAGCCAATGGCTTTCCGGGCATGCTGGGAGTAGTAGTTTCACAACAGCTGGAGGCCCCCTGGTAGAAAAACACTGAGCTAAGGGTAAAAGTAAAAAGGAGGAAAATAAAAAAAACTTTTGCTTACCTAATCCCAATCCCTGCAGATGCCATTCCCCTCCGTGCGCTCTGGTCCCTGCTCTCTTCACTATTCGTCTTTCAGGACCTTTCCCTTTTCAGCCAATCACAGGCTGCAGTGGTTTCAAGCCAGTGATTGGCTGAAGGGGAAAGGGCTTGTTCTGCAGGAAATACACTAGGTTTGAAATCTGCCCGGCAAACCTAGTGTATGCTGCTGCATGACAAGACAAGGTGAGAAGGGGGGGAAATGTGACATAGGGGGGAATGTGACAAGAGAGAAGAATGTGACAAGGGGGGGGTGTGACAGGGGGGGGGGGAGAATGTGACAAGGGGGGGGCGTGACGGGGGAGGGGAGTGTAACATGGAGGGAGGAGAATGTAACAAGTGGGGGGGATGTGACGGGGGGGAGAAGAATGTGACAAGGAGGGGGGAGAATGTGACAAGGGGGGGGAATGTGACAAGGAGGGGGAGAATGTGATATGGGGGGGATGTGACAAGGGAGGGAGAATGTGACAGGGGGAGATGTGAAATTTCAATGCAAAAAATTGTACTGCTTTTGGTACAAATTTCCAGACAGAATCATACCGCCAGGGAGGTTAAAGAACAATTGCGTATTTCTCTGGGACTTAGGAATCCAAGGTCTATTTAAAGGGCCAGTATAACAAATACAGAAATGTCGGAACCTGCAGTCCCACAGTCCCCACCTGAACAGCAAGGGGGCGATGCTCCAGCGGCCCAGCCAATGGGGTCTCCACCCTCAGCTAGAAGAATGTTGCCGCCCTCACCAACACTCTCGACCTCCCAGGGGTGCGCCCTGCCTGTGATGCCGGCAAGACCTCCAACACCGGTGGAAAAGGACCCAACCAGTCCACCCTCAGTCTCTCCCTGGGAGCCTCAGTTGCTGCACCTTTCTTCTTGGGGAATCCTGTGCTTCCCACCTACAATGGTGATCCTTTTACACTAAGAGACTTTAAAGAAAAATTCTACAGCCTCTTTGCATTTTATGCACTTCCCCCTCATCAACAGGTACAACTGCTTTTGGGACCACTCCAGGGACCCGCCTTGGAAGAACTTCGCACATGGCCAGTGGCTGATAAGGCCACAGTGGGACAGATTTTTGAAGGACTTTCTCAAGTGTTTGAATCTCACTCCCCCTCAGAGGTACGCCTCCGACTCTATGAACGACGCCAGAAGCCAGGTGAGACCCTCCGAGCATATGCAGTGGCTTTGCAGAGCGCATTAGAGGCGCTACAAAAGTTGGACGGCATTACGCCCGATCAGGGCAATCGAGTTCTGATGGACCGTTTTATAGAGGGGGCGCTAAACAAATGGGACAAGGCCCAACTTAGGATGCTGGCCGTACAGAATCCCGACATGGCCTTCCCAGCCTTTAAGAGACTAGCAGTGAAAGTAATAGAGTCAGGACCTCAGACAGAAGAAATTAGTGTTCCTGCTACAGACTCTCAGGGTCCTTCGCCCCAACCGCCTGTCCCTTCTCAATCTGCCCCACCAACACCTTCTCCTAGTCCTTGGACAGCTGACTTACAAAACATTAAACAGGACATTGAACAGTTAGCCAAGGACTTTAAAGAGATGGCAGTACGGCCAAACCCTTCCAGATCTGCAACACCACCACCTAAGAAGGCTCACCCTCGCCCTGTCACTCCACCTAGTGTTCCTCCTGTGAGACCACCTGGGAGCCAAAGACCCGTTTGTAGTTATTGTAACAAGAATGGACACTGGAAGAGCCAATGCCGGGCTTTAAACGGGCATCCCCTGGGGACGAGGACCGCACCCCAGGAGTAGAGATTGAAGGTCCAGAATCAACCAGCGATAAGAAAGGACTGTCTATATATGTAGCTGCTTGCCCTTATGTACAGGTGATGATTGAAGGTGTCCGGTTACAAGCTCTGATAGATACGGGGTCTCAGGTATCCACTATCCCACAGGGGGTTTTCTATAAGTACTGGGGCCCAGAAAGGTTGTGTGACCCTCAGGAAGCGGACTTCAGAGTAATTGCAGGGAACGGGAAACCAGTACCCAGACATGGTTACTGGGAGCCCACGGTGCAGGTGGGAAAACATGTGTTAGGAAGGCAAGGGGTGATCATCACAAATGTTAGCGATGAGGGAGAAGCCGATTTCATTTTAGGCATGAATATTAGGCACTGTTTTGATGATATTGTCTGTGCACTGCATGCATCTCTCCCTCACTTGTCACCCCCAGGCCGGCGAGCTGCCCAACACCACTTCAAAATCCTCCAAACAGAAGTTTGTGAATCATCATGGAGAAATCTGTCGAATAAGGACTCAAGATATCCGAGCCATTAGTCTACAGCCACAGACAGAGACAGTTATTTGGTGCCGTGCCCGACCCGGGGTGAAAAATCAAGATTACCAAGCGCTCTTGGAGCCCCTTCTGCTGGAAGATTGTCCCTTGGTGCGAGCTGCTAGAAAGCCTGGTAATCGTACGGAATGGGAAGGTCCCAGTGAGGCTTATCAATTTCTCTCAAGTTGCTGTCCAACTACCCAAGTACACCCCAGTGGCTACTTTACACCATCTAGACGTCAGAGATGTAGTCTCGAAGTCACAGGTGATCCAACCTGGACCTGATCAGAGCCCTGCGGAACCTTGGTGGAACCAGCTGCAAATAGGAGACGAAGATACCCCCAAGGAACAGGTGGAAGGAGTCATCCAGGTGGCTAAGAAACATCAAGAAGCTTTCAGCAAATTTCCCACAGACTTTGGCAGGACCGCCATGATCAAACATAGGATTCTCACCGGAGACAATCCACCCATTAAAGAGAGGCATCGCCCTGTGGCTCCTGAGATGTATCAGACCATAAAGAAATGCTGATGGAGATGAAAGAGGCCGATGTCATCCAAGAAAGCCAGAGTCCGTGGGCTGCACCTTTGGTCTTGGTGAAAAACAAAGATGGCACCATCCGCTTTTGCGTAGACTACCGGAAGCTAAACAACATAACTCATAAGGATGCCTATCCTCTCCCACGCATTGAAGAATCCTTGACTGCGTTGGGGTCTGCCGCCTACTTTTCCACACTGGATCTGACGAGCGGCTACTGGCAGGTGCCAATGGCAGAAGAGGACAGAGAGAAGACCGCATTTGTGACCCCCATGGGTCTCTTCGAGTTCAAAAGTATGCCCTTTGGACTGTGCAATGCACCAGCTACTTTCCAACGCCTAATGGAGCGATGCTTAGGGCACCTTAACTTCCAGAGTGTTTTGTTGTATCTAGATGACGTCATAGTCTACTCTCGAACATATCAGGAACACCTGGATCACCTGAAAGAAGTTTTCCAAGTTCTTATCCGACATGGACTCAAGGTTAAGCCTTCCAAATGTCACTTGCTAAAGCCTCAAGTGCACTACTTAGGACATGTCGTCAGTGCTCAAGGAGTCCAGCCTGATCCAGACAAAGTGAGTGCTGTGAAAGAGTGGCCTACACCCAGGACGGTGCGAGACGTTCGAAGTATCCTGGGGTTTGCAGGATATTACCGGCGTTTCATTCCTCATTTTGTTCAAATTGCCGGACCCTTGACCGAATTACTGAGAGGGACTGCCTGGGATAATTATAATGGGAGGCTTCCCATCCAGTGGGCCGAAGAACAAGGGGATGCCTTTCGAGCCCTGAAGTATCTCCTCACGGAACCCCCCATATTGGCGTATCCTGACTACAGCCTGCCATTCCGTTTATACACAGACGCTAGCTTTGAAGGTCTGGGGACGATCTTATCTCAAGTGCAAGATGGCAAGGAGAGGTTGATTGCCTATGCCAGCCGGCATCTTCGAGGTGCTGATAAGAATGATGCTAACTACAGCTCCTTCAAGCTGGAACTCCTGGCCCTGGTTTGGGCTATTACTGAGAAGTTTAAAGACTATCTGGCTGCTACTCCCTTCACGGTCTACACTGATAACAACTCCTTGGCCCATTTGAACACTGCTAAGTTGGGAGCTCTTGAACAGCGTTGGGCCTCTCGGTTGGCCAACTATGACTTTAACATCAAGTACCGCTGCGGAAAAACCAATGTCAATGCGGATGTACTTTCTCGCATGGCACCGGGAGAAGCAACTCCTGCTGAAGATGTGTGGGAAGATGTAGAAATGCCTCCCTTCTACCGAAGGTTCGTGAGCCAGAATGCTCTAACTGCCCAGGCGGGTGACGGACCTGAATCTCCCAAGGTCTCTGAAGATGTCTACCTGGAAGACACTTCAGGATGAGAGCAGAGTTATCGGGGACCTCCTCAACTATTGCCTCCACAAGAAAGTGCCTACTCGGGTGCGCAAGGCCCATGGAGACTTCGAATTGAATCGGCTGTGGCGGCAGAGAAACCGCCTGTTCCTACACAAGGGGTTGGTCTACCAAAATTCTCTGGAGTCTCTGGAGACCGCATACACCAGTGGTTCCCAGGAGGGATGCAGCCATGGTTCTGAATGCCTATGATGACCAATCCGGACACTTCGGGGTCCATAAGACGGAGATCACAGTCAGAAGGAGAGTCTACTGGATTGGGATGCGGGGAGACATCGAGAAATGGTGTGCCGAGTGCTCTGTGTGCAACATGATAAAGAACCCCCGGAGGGACGCAAGAGCCCCTTTTACATCCCATCTGTACAGAAAACAATGGTGGATCATTACTCCAAGTGGGTGATCGTGGTCCCCGTCAAGGATCTTACCGCCAAGATGGCTTGCTGCTCAACTCTTCTATCGGCATTGGATCCAACCGTTGGGGTGTCCCGAATCGGTCCTAACGAATCGGGGAACCATCTTTGAAGCCCAGTTGTTCCAGGAACTTTGCCGGCTGCATGATTGCAAGAAGCTCCGGACAACAGCCTACCATCCCCAAGGGAATGGACTCTGTGAGAGGGTCAATCAAGTGTTCATCCAGATGCTCAGAATAGCCTCTGTCTCGAAACACGAAGAGTGGCCTCAGCTGCTGCCAGAACTCCTGGAAATCTACAACAACACTGTTCACTGCTCTACGGGGTATACGCCCTTTTTCTTGATGATGGGCCTACACGGCCAATTGCCAAAGGATCAAACCTTTGGGCTACAGGCACCTTTCAACAATTCTCCTCAGGCTTCCCAAGGTTGGGTGTCAGAGCATCGACGAAGAATTGAGGAAGCCAAGGACATCGTTGAGAAGAAAATGGGTGAAGTTCATGAGCGCCAACAGAGACTATAATCGACATGCTTCGGCTCAGCCCTTGCAGCTAGGAGATAAAGTGTGGCTCAGAAAATTTCCTAGAACCCATAAATTGGACTCCCTGTGGGAAACGGAGCCATACACCATCACTGCAGTTCCTTACCCTGAAACGGACGTGTATGAGATACAAAAAGATGGGTTCGAGCCACAGGTAGTTCACTGGAATAGGATAAAAGTGTGCCGGAAAGAAGATATGCTTGGCTCATCTCCTCCTACTCCTCCTGATCCTCCTGCTACTTCTACTCCACCTCCGACAAGGCCTGTGAGAGAGTATGTGCTGAGAGAAGGAATTCATCCCACTATGGACGTTCCTTTGTTCCCATCTCAGCAGCCTACCATGTATTGGGGCATTCCGTTCCCAGCTCCATCCAGTCAGCCGACACTGGTCGCACCAACCAGTCAGTTGCCAGTAGCTGTTGACCCATGTCAACCACCATTGGTCGCTACACCCAACCTCAGTCCTGCTCCAGTGACCGCTCCGGACATTGAAGCCACTACTCCATCTGTTTTAAGAGAACCCCTCAGTTTTACCGAAGAAGTTGCTCCTGTTTCCAGCCCTCCAGCTGGTCCCTCGGGGACTGAAGTTCTTGAAAAGTCCTCAATTGAAGGAACTCCTGATGACTCGGAGGTGGTGTTGCGGCGGTCTCAAAGGACTACACAGGGCAAATTACCCATTTATTTATTAATAACCCACTTCAATGCTCTGCCGATCACTTTTCAGTACCCTAGATTACTCACTAAATGTACTACCTCAAAATTTCTCTAGTAAATACACAAAAACAAATAAATATCTCACTTAAGAAAACACTTAAGGAATTGTAGCATATTGATACCCAATTCCTGCCACTGTTAGGTACACTTCTTCTCTTCTTTATTCATTGCATGTGTGAGATGCTCTGCCTGGTCAGTAGATGCTCTTGCTAGTACAAAAATAAACACGTGATCCTAAGAATAACCTGGATAGGTTGTTTTGAAAGTGCTCTAGGGGTAAGTAGCGTGTAGTCGATAGACCCTAGCAGCCACCCTTACTGTGACCTAGCTTCCGGCTAGCCAGTATACCTTTTGTGTACTAACTAACAGGTAACTTATTGTTGGCATATAGAATGTGTAAGATAATACAAATCTCTAGTCAGCCTGATGCAAAAGGTAAATAGAGCTGTACTAATGTTTAGTTAGCCTTATGTATAGAAGTATGTGCTAATGTTCAGTTTAGCCTCATCAAAATGTATAGAGAGCTAATAAAACTGTCTTTGGCAGCAATCTAATTGTCTAGAGCGACCTAATTGCCTAGTAAGCTTCAAAATGTATCATAAGTTTTATAGAGTTGTATAGGAAGCTAGAAACTAAAGGATAGATAGCTTTCTTTAAATGTCTAGATAGCATTCAATTGTCTAGATAGCATTCAAATGTCTAGATAGCATCAAAATGTGTTTAGTCTACTTAGGATGTATAACAAATGTACAGTTCATCCTGTTCTATAGCATCCTGTTCTAGTCCTAGTCCCTCTGTCTCAGGGGACAGACGTCGATGCCGACTTATCTTTAATAAGGGGGTTTGTGGTACCGCATTCAATACGCTACTTGTTTATTTATGGGTCCCCATAGCCAGAGTCCCTAGGACTTAGGGATCCCTGTTAGCCAGTCTACCCCTAGTCGCCTCTATTCTAGTGTATAGATCTATAATTTATTCATAGGTTAATATAAATAGAATAACATGTGTAAATAAATGGTTAATTACTTGTTTCCATTAGCGTTGCAGGACCTGCGGGTCATGTGACGAGGTGAACTCTATGGTATTTAGCTTAAGGACCTTTGGAGGCCCTGTGACGTAACCAATCCCATCACACCATGTAATGGTGAATGGCAGACGTTCGGACCAATCAGATTCGCCACGCCCCCTCCCCATATAAGGGAGCGGCAGCCATGTTTCTCTCTCTTACCTCGTGGGCTGTCAATCAAGCAAGACCTGTACAGCAGTAATCACAGGGAGTTAGGCCTGAGCCTTGCGGCAACGGCTGAACATTTATAACTATAGAGTGTATCAATTCCCAAACACTCTGCAGCATCACCGGACCTAATAACTCCATTAAATCTGGACGGATTTGCAAATCTCTTCCTAGATTCAGAGACTTTATGTCTAGCTCAAGGTCCACAACTACTGCCAGTCACTAAGCAACTCAAGGACTGTTTGTATGAGACTGTTACTGTGCCGTGGTTATTGCAAGCACTTCAGTAAAAGTTATTCAAGTTCAAATCTCCTTGTGGACCTTCAGTTATTTTATGCACCTATCATTACTGGGAAGGGCGGCAATAGGCTGGAACATTGATTCAGCATACCAGCCCTCAGCCTGGCATCACAAACTCTAGGGTTAACATTAACCCCTTATATATCTATACCATACACCCCCCAAGGGCTACCACACTTGCGTACCTAGAGGACAGGTCACGCAGGAACAACATTCGTTTCTGTGGAATCCCAGAGACTGTTCAAGCATCAGACCTCAAAGAATACCTAATTGATTATTTTACTATCCTTATTCCTGATGCAGAGCAAAGGGACATGATAATTGACAGAGTTCATAGAATCCCAAAACCTGCTCACCTTCCACCCACAGTACCTAGAGATGTTCTGGCTAGACTACATTTTTACCACTTTAAGGAGGAGATTTTGAGGAGAGCTAAAAAGCCTCCTGCATTGCCAGAACGCTTCTCACAAATGACTCTCTTTGCTGATTTTTCCACCGTAACCTTAAAAAGAAGAAAAGCTTTCTCAGCCTCAACAAGCATCCTCCAGGATAAGGGTATTCCCTACCGCTGGGGATTTCCAGTTAAACTTCTAATTACTAAAAATGGAACTACACATGAGCTTCGTACCCCAGCGGAAGCTCTCATACTAGTCGAGAAATGGTTTCCTGACTCTATTCCAGACAAAGAAAAAACTTCACCCAAACGGAAAGCAGAATCTATTCCCTAGGACTGGAGAAAAGTGGGATCATTTCCTAACAAGATTTCACCGCAATTTGTTGGCTCTCCTCCGAGATCCCCTAAGTCCGTTCCGACCCAGGATTCTCCAACATGATTCTACTACTGCTTATTATCAAAGTTGCACTGTATGTTCCTCTGTTTAGTTAATCTCAGGTATAGACCTCTTAGAGGTCACTGGATATATATGCTTTTATTAGCTGATGCGCTATTCTATACTCCGGATCTCTTTTCAGTGTCGTTGTTTTACTAATTTGATCTTTTGAGTGCCCTTCTGGTACTCTGCATCATAATTACAAGTGTTATTCTTTATTTGTATCCCCTTCCCTCATGACCTATCCTATGCCCTTTAGTAGGTACAGGTCTGTTCACTTTGAACAAATGTTAATTGCACTGAATGGTTGTTTTTTTTTTCTTTTATTGTTTACTTTCCTTATGAACAGCTCCACGGGTACTCCCATACTACTTTCAAAGACTGTTTCTTGATCAATTCTCTGGCCCAAGATGAGGGTAAGTGAACTCCCGAATAACCTACATCCCACACCAAATAATCTACATCCCACACCATGGTATTTAAACTTTCCACATTAAACGTTAAGGGCCTAAATAGTCCTTTCAAAAGGTCACTATCTTGGAATGAATGCTCACGTTTGAAATGTGATATTATTTGTGCTCAGCAAACTCACTTTCTAGCAACCGACACCCATAGGGTAAAAAATAAAAGATTCCCCTTTAAATACTTTACCCCAAATACAACTATAAAGAAAGGGGTGTTTATTGCTATAAAAAAAAATACGGTAGCTTTTCAACAGATTGATGTTATTTACGACACTAAAGGTAGATATATATTGCTGAATTGCAGTATCAATAATGAAAAATTGACTCTGGTTTCACTTTATGCTCTGAACAAAAAACAAACCAAATTTTTCACCCACGTTCTGAATACTATTAACAACCATAAATATGGCGCAATACTAATGATGGGTGACTTTAATCAGGTCATGTCTCCCCTACTTGATAAATCCCTTCCTAAACGATCGGAGAAAAACTCTACTCTTTATCATACATTATTTAAAGAAGACTTATACGATTCATGGAGAGTATTCAAAGCTAATGATAGGGATTATACCTTTTTTCCAATCCACACAAAATCTACTCTCGCATAGATCTCATTATTGTCGACAAATGGTTGCTTCAAAAAGTGACTTCTGCTACTATAGGGATTATTAGCTGGTCCGATCACGCCCCGGTCACAATAACGGTCCAAGAAAGATATAATTCCCCCTCATACTCTCCTTGGAGGCTCAATAACTCTCTTTTAAAATGATATTATTGTTAGAGACAAGTTAGAGGGTGCTCTGAAGGAATTTTTCGAACTTAATAAACCTGACGACACTAATGTTTTAATTAACTGGTGTGCCCACAAGGCAGTGATTATGGGATCTCTCATTAAAATTGCATCCACTAATAAGAGAAATAGGTTAGCTAAAACTCAAGAATTGCTCCAAAAAATTTAAACTTTAGAAGATTCTCACAAGCAAACACTTGAGCCTCTAATATTAAAACAACTCAAATCCTTACGTTTTCAATTGCACCAACTATTGCAATACAAATTTGACTACATGTTCAAAAAGACAAAAACTCAATTCTACTGGCATGGTAATAGAGCAAGTAAACTTCTAGCAAATACATTTTAAGCCATGGCAGCCAAAACAAAGATCCCATATATTTTTAATAAAGATAAAGAAAAAATTATTAACCCACAACAAATTTCTAACACTTTTGCTGATTACTATGCAGAATTATATAACTTAAAATCGGGTCCCTCTGTTCCACAACCCACTACCCCACTTATTAACAGATTTTTTGCTTCTATCTCATTACCCTCAGTGGACAGCGATACCTTACAATCTCTCAATACACCCATCTCCTCTACAGAAATTTTAACTGCCATCTCATTCCTGAAGCCTAATAAATCCCCCGAACCAGACAGATTCACTGGGGAGTACTACCAAAAAATTTCACATTTTATTACCCCAACTACAATTAATATTTAACCACATTTTCACCACTGGGACCATCATTCCGGAGATGCTTAAAACATTAGTGGTCACCTTACTGAAACCGGGTAAAACACCAGATAAACCTGAAAATTTTCGACCCATTTCTCTATTAAATAATTACCTTAAAATTTACAACAAAATTATTGCCAATAGACTCAATGATATTCTCCCTAATCTAATAAATGAAGACCAAGTAGGTTTCATAAAAAACAGACAGACAGTTGATAGGACGAGGAGATTTATCAACTTGATATACGACGCAGAAACCCATAGAGAGTCTTCTCTGTCACTTGACGCAGAGAAGGCCTTTGATAGAGTTCACTGGGGTCATCTTAAATCTGTTCTAGTTAAATTTGGCTTAAGGGTTCCAATCCATAGTGCCATTACAGCATTATATTCAAAGCCCGAAGCATCAGTTTATTCCTCAGGATTTCTTTCTAATAGCTTCTCTATTACCAATGGAACTAGACCGGGGTGCCCCCTTTCTCCCCTAATTTTTGCTATGTTAATGGAACCATTAGCTGAAAAGATTCGTAGAGACCCAGGTATTAGTAGGTCGAAAATTGGAGATAGAGAACATTGTATAGGCCTTTTTGCTGAAGACGTTATTATCTTTTGCTCGAATCCTGAATCTTCCCTCCCCTTCATTGTTAGAATACTGTCAGATTTTAGAGACATTTCCTATTATAAAATTAATGAAACCAAATCACAAATTCTAAACCTAGGGATCCCTGCCAAACCTGTACATCGATTAAAGACTCTTTTTCCTTTTAGTTGGACTTCCTCCTCACTACAATATTTAGGTATTAAATTGACCTTCCCGACATCCCAACTTTTTACTGTAAATTATATGCCGCTCTTGTTAGGCAAACTGTTTCGCACCTTTCAACACATCTTTTGGCTAGGCAGATTGGCAACTGTAAAGATGATGGTTATTTCAAAAATTCTCTATACCTTCTGTAATGTTCCTATATTGCTGACAATAACTTACTTAAAAAATCTCCAATCAATACTGATGAAATACATTTGGTGCAGCAAAGCTCCTAGAGTCAAAGCAGACATTTTATATAAGCCTTTGTGTGTGTGTGTGTGTGTGGGAGGGGGGGGGGGGGGGATGTCCCTCTATGCTCCAGTATTACAGAGCGGTGATATTAGATCAGCTGAAATCTTTATGGATGGGCGATCAGTCCAAGAACTGGGTTCATATTGAAACGCATATCCTAGGTAAACATTCTGTACATAACATTCTTGAGGCTGCTTGTTTATTTGGCCAGCTCCCTACCCATAAACATCCCACTATTAACGCCATTATGCACTCTTGGAATACTTATATTATCCCTAAAAAAATATTTGGAAGCTGCAAAAAAAATTTGGAAGCTGCAATTCTACACATTACCTCCTGGATAGAAAGGGGACTATGTTTCCTTTCAGACTTCTAGCAAAATGCGATTTTTAGGTCTTTTGAACATATTAAGACGAAATATAACCTTTCTAATAAAGATTTTTTATAAATACCTACAAATAAGACACATTTTGTCGCCTTTAGACGTTGCCTCCCCGGTCACACCTTCACCGATAACAAAATGGATTAATCTACAGAATACCAGTATCAGGGGTATCTCCTTCTGTTATTCTATTCTACTTGATTCTTATACCTCCATACCTGATCCATACAAAATTAAATGGGAGGAGGAACTGGGTACGCGTTTTACTGAACATCAGTGGTCCATAGCTCACTCAGTAGTTCTTCCATTATCCCGCTGTATCAATCACTTGGAGACTACTAAAAAAAACTCCTATACAGATGGTACCTCACCCCCCAGAGACTAGCTCAATTTTCTGATACTCCTAGTTCCTGCTGGAGATGCGCAGAAGAGGGTACTCTCTCTCACATCTGGTGGTATTGTCCGAAATTGTTATCATTCTGGAGAAAAATAGGCAAATTTCTGTCACAATTATTGTTACGCCGAGCGCTCCGGGTCCCTGCTCCTCCCCGGAGCGCTTGCGGCATTTTCCTCTCTGCAGCGCCCCGGTCAGACCCGCTGACCGGGAGCGCTGCACTGACACTGCCGGCGGGGATGCGATTCGCATAGCGGGACGCGCCCGCTCGCAAATCGCATCCCAAGCTACTCACCTGTCCCGGTCCCCGGCTGTCACGTCCTGGCGCGCGCGGCTCCGCTCTCCAGGGCGCCAGCTCTCTAAGATTTAAAGGGCCAGTGCACCACTGATTGGTGCCTGGCCCAATTATCTGTAATTAGCTTCCACCTGCTCCTTGCTCATATAACCTCACTTCCCCTTCCCAGCATTGCCGGATCTTGTTGCCCTTGTGCCTAGAGAAAGTGTTTCCTGTGTTTGCCATACCAGTGTTTCCAGACCTTCTGCTATCACCATTGACTACAAACCTTGCCGTCTGCCCTGACCTTCTGCTACGTCTGACCTCGCCTCTGTCTAGTCCTTCTGTCCCACGCCTTCTCAGCAGTCAGCGAGGTTGAGCCATTCCCGGTGGATACGACCTGGTTGCTACCGCCGCAGCAAGACCATCCCGCTTTGCGGCGGGCTCTGGTGAATACCAGTAGCAACCTAGAAACGGTCCACCGGTACGGTCCACGCCAATCCCTCGCTGACACAGAGGATCCACATCCAGCCTGCCGAATCCTAACAATTATGTGGTTTCCCAATCATCTTAACTAGTTTGCTAGCAATCCTTAATATTGATCTCAACCTCTATTCCCATCACCACAGAACTATCATACTTCATACTTTATTGGTGGTAAGATCGAAAATAGCTAATAACTGGAACTCCCCGAAAATACCCACATTGACTGAGGCGATAGCTGGCATCAATAACAACTGCTGGCACGAGTATAAAATTGCAGATACACAAGATAGATTGTCCTATTTTATATACAGATGGGATGTTTGGATACACAGCAAACACAATTTGGTCCAACTGTGACCAGTCTACATTACTAAACTATACCCTTTTGCCACATATACACTACTTTTGCTTTATGTTCATAGTCCCGTGGAGCCTGTGCTTATTGCCATTACTTAATACCTTGTAAAGCTGTGGTTGTATTTCCTTTTTTTGTTTTGGTGTTTTCTCTACAAGTTTATTTTATTTCACAATGTAACTGAAAGGATTTGATACCATTGCTGCCTCTCCTGCGTGAGATGGCTCTTCATTTTATATTCTTGTACACCTTTCTTTTTTTCAAGAGTTTGTTTAATAAAAATTGTCAAGTAAAAAAAAAAAGAATAATTATCTGGATATAAATAAAATGTGTCAATTCACAAATTGCAAACAATAATCTTTTATATGTCAAGAAATTGAAACACAAAGTATATTAGAAATGAAGATATATGTTTGCAAAAGATACATTTGTCTGACTTTAAAAAAAAGATTTATAGAACAAAAGATAAAAGGCAGTGTTCACACCAGAAGCCTTAGTGCACAGCTCCTTTAGATTTGAAATCATGCATCACTTTTCTTCCATCAAAATGATGGTCACCATGATGTTCCCCTGGAAAGACTTCATTATAAGTCAATGGGCTCTGTTGCCCATATTTGCTCCTTATATACCTGTAATTAGAAACTGTGAAATAGACCAAGTGGATTCTCCCACTGGATTGAACTGGCTTTCTAAACATAATATGCAAGCTCCAGAAGAAGCTAATGGAAATGTCTTCACAACCGTGACAAAGCATTTCCAAAAGCCTAAAAATTATTTCTATAATTAAAGATGTTTCTTTCTTGCCTAGTTAACATTCAGATAGGAAAAATTGTTCACTTACCTGTTTCTGCTTAAGGGCTTCCATGGATTCAAATTCCAGTCTGGCTAATTTTATCCGGATGTCAATTGGTTTGTTGGGAATCACAAATGCCAAGATAAACTTCAGAGCTAACAGAGCATGCTGTCAAAATTAAAAAGAAAAAAGGATAATTGACAAATGAAAGATAGAAGACAAAAGAAAGATAATTATCCCATGCGATTTCTCAAGCTACAGTAATTATTATTCTCCTATTCTTATTTTCTGGCACCATTATACAATTTCAGTAGCTTTTCCTCATTTTTGCACATTCATGCACAGTTTTGTTATCAGAGATCAATTCCATAAATAAACTGATGTACTTAACTTTAGGATTTGTCCTTCATCTTTCTTTTGCCCCTTTAAGTAGCCTCATGTACAGCATTGCTTGGGCCTGACTACATGAGCGAACTTACAGTAAATTCGATTCGTCACGAACTTATCGGCTCGGCAGTTGATGACTTATCATGCGTAAATTAGTTCAGCCTTCAGGTGCTCCGGTGGGCTGGAAAAGGTGGATACATTCCTAGGAAAGAGTCTCCTAGGACTGTATCCACCTTTTCCAGTCCACAGGAGCACCTGAAAGCTGAACCAATTTATGCAGGAAAAATCATAAACTGCCGAGCCGAGAAGTTTGTGACGAATCGAATTTACTGTAAGTTCGCTCATCTCTAGGCCTGACTTTAGCTAGTGTTTCACAACTTAGTCTTCCTATCAAGTCCCAAAATAGAAAATGATTACTTAAGTAATGTAGACATGTATCTTAAGTATATTACAATGTAGATGTATAACAAAGAAAATTATAAAGAGTAACTTAAACCAGCGACATAGCGGAAAACGAACTGACAGCTGAAGGTCTATAAGGACTGGTCACCCCCTTGCTTAGCTAATTATGCCCATACACATCAGATAAAAGTTGTCCTAACCTGAAGATTTCAGTAGGGTAGAATGACAAAAGTCAGGGCCGGACTGGGACCAACAATGGTCGTGAATGTGGCTATGTGAAGGCAGAGCAACAAATGGGAGGGGACAAATGTTAATCATAGTTTGGTATAATAGGGTACATGACAGAAAAAAAAAAAAAATATATATATAGCTGTGCACCCCTCCCCTTTTTCACAGGAGGTGTTTTAATTTGGATTGATAATGGATCCAGCATGTCACCCAGTCGGTAAGTGGATACGAGCGTTAGGCTCAGAATTTGTGTCTATATACTCTGTATGTGCCAGAGCAGTATGCACCCGTGTATCAGGTAGTTGTGCTGGCTATTTTTCTTTTTGTGTTTTTGTACAACATAGGGGGAATGGCACCCTCTGTAGCTGTGCACCCATCCCCTTTTTCAAAGGAGGTGTTTTAATTTGGATTGATAATGGATCCAGCATGTCACCCAGTCAGAGGCTATATGCCCAGCAGAGGTGAGTGGATATGAGCGTTAGGCTCAGAATTTGTGTTAGGGTCCCATCCTAAATGAGGCCACCTCCATGTGGTGGATGGGGGGACACGTTTTGATCAAAAGGTGCGCTGAGAGCCTCCATTTTTTGACCAATGTGTGCTGCTGCAACCTTCTTTGTCTATATACTCTTAGCTAATTATGCCCATACACATCAGATAAAAGTTGTCCTAACCTGAAGATTTCAGTAGGGTAGAATGACAAAAGTCAGGGCCGGACTGGGACCAACAATGGTCGTGAATGTGGCTATTTGAAGGCAGAGCCACAAATGGGAGGGGACAAATGTTAATCATAGTTTGGTATAATAGGGTACATGACAGAAAAAAAATTAAAAAATATATATATATAGCTGTGCACCCCTCCCCTTTTTCACAGGAGGTGTTTTAATTTGGATTGATAATGGATCCAGCATGTCACCCAGTCGGTAAGTGGATACGAGCGTTAGGCTCAGTACTCTGTACTCTATATATACACACTATATAAACATTAAGCTATGGTCATACAGTGTATTTCATTGTAAATAGTAAAAATTGCACAATGATTGTGTGCCGTATTTTTTACATTAATATGCTGTATGTCTATGGGAAAGTAGTTGTCATATACACGTATGTTTAACTCCTTGGGGACGAAGGGCGTATGCATACGCCCTCGCGTCCCGTCACTTAAGGATGGAGGGTGTATCCATACGCCCTCTGCATTTCCGATCACTATATCTATCAGCAGGCATCCCGTGGCAATGCCTAGGGGGGTCATGAGACCCCCCCATATCGGCGATCGCAGCAAATCGCAGGTCAATTCAGACATGCGATTTGCCGCGATCCGGGCAAATCGGGTCACTGGTGACTCGATCTCCCGGAAAATAAGACTGATCGGAGCTGTCAGAGACAGCTCCGACCATCTTAAAGGATAGGAGCGAGGTGGCAGTGTTGCCACCCCCTCCTATTCCCTGCCATTGGTCGGTCAGGCTGACCACCAATGGCAGGAGGGGGGCGGGGGGGTTAGAGTTCATTTCCCCTGCTCTGGCCACCGATCGGAAGTTGGTACAGAGCGGGGGAACACGGGCGGAGAGAGGGGGGGGGCATGACCCGACTTACACGGAACGGAGGAGGCGGCGGAGGCGGCATCCCGTTGCAGCGGCGCGAGCAGGAGGAGCGGCGGCCGGAAAGTGCGGCTGAGAAGGCTGCAGTGAAGATCGCGATAAGTGATCTTCACTGTGGCCTTCTAAAAGCTGCAAAACTACAACTCCCAGCATGCCCACACAGCCAAAGGCTGTCTGGGCATGCTGGGAGTTGTAGTTTTGCTACATCTGGAGGGTCACAGTTTGGAGACCACTGTGTAATGGTCTCTAAACTGTGGTCCTCCAGATGTTGCAAAACTACAACTTTCAGCATGCACTGACTGTCTGGGCATGCTGGGAGTTGTAGTTTTGCAACATCTGAAGTGGCACAGTTTGGAGACCACTATATGATGGTCTCCAAACTGTAGCCCTCCAGATGTTGCAAAACTACAAATTCCAGCATGCCCAGACAGTCAGGGATGCTGGGCGTGTAGTTCTGCAATATCTGCCCAGACTGTCCAGGCATGCTGGGAGTTGTAGTTCTGCAACATCTGAAGGGCCAGATACTGCAGAACTACACGCCCAGCATCCCTGACTGTCTGACCGTGCTTGGAATTGCAGTTTTGCAACAGCTGTAGGCACACTGATTGGGAAACACTGAGCTAGAGTCTGTTTCCTAACTCATACGGCAGTGTTTCCTAAATGGCGCCTCCAGCTGTTCCAAAACCACAACTTCCAGTGTTGCCGGACAGCCATAGACTGTCCTGGCAGGCTGGGAGTCTTGCAACAGCTGGAGGCACTCTGTTTGGGAAACACTGCTGTAGGGTTTTGGTGGAGACAAGCCCCATCCTTGTAATTGGGTCCACCCTTACTGCAAATTCCTTATTCAGGCCTCAAATGCGCATGGAGCTCTCTCACTTCAGAGCCCTGTCGTATTTCAAGGCAACAGTTTAGGGCCACATATGGGGTATCTCCGTACTCGGGAGAAATTGCGTTACAAATTTTGGGGAGATTTTTCTCCCGTTACCCTTTGTAGAAATGGTAAATTTGGGGAAAAAAACCTGCACTTTAGTGGAAATTTTTTTTTTTTCATTTACACATCCGAATTTTACAAAAAGCTGTCAAACACCTGTGGGGTGTTAAGGCTCACCGGACCCCTTGTTACGTGCCTTGAGGGGTGTAGTTTCCAAAATAGTATGCCATGTGTTTTTTTGTTGCTGTTCTGGCACCATAGGGGCTTCCTAAATGTGACATGCCCGCAAAAACCATTTCAGCAAAATTCACTCTCCAAAATCCCATTGTCGCTCCTTCCCTTCTGAGCCCTCTACTGCGCCCGCCAAACACTTGACATACACATATGAGGTATTTCCATACTCAAGAGAAATTTTGGGGGGCTTTTTCTCCCATTACCCCTTGTAAAATTTCAAAAACTGGGTCTACAAGAACATGCGAGTGTAAAAAATTAAGATTTTGAATTTTCTCCTTCACTTTGCTGCTATTCCTGTGAAACACCTAAACGGTTAACAAACTTACTGAATGTCATTTTGAATACTTTGAGGGGTGCAGTTTTTTTAATGGGGTAATTTATGGGGTATTTCTAATATGAAGGCCCTTCAAGTCCACTTCAAAACTGAATTGGCCCCTGAAAAATTCCGATTTTGAAAATTTTGTGAAAAATTGGAAAATTGCTTCTGAACTTTGAAGCCCTCTGATGTTTTCCAAAAGTAAAAACGCATCAATTTTATGATGCAAATATAAAGTATACATATTGTATATGTGAATCAAAATATTATTTTTTTAGAATGTTTATTTTCCTTACAAGCAGAGAGCTTCAAAGTTAGAAAAATGCTACATTTTCTATTTTTTCATCAAATTTTGGAATTTTTCACCAAGAAATGATGCAAGTATCGACAAAAACTTACCACTAACATAAAGTAGAATATGTCACAAAAAAAAAAAACTCGGAATCAGAATGAAAAGTAAAAGCATCCCAGAGTTATTAATGCTTAAAGTGAAAGTGGTCAGAATTGCAAAAAATGCTCCCGTCCTTAGGGTTATAATGGGCTCCGTCCCCAAGGAGTTAAAAAAAAAGTCCTTTTTTTTTTCCTTTTTTTTTTACATACTGTGCGCACAAAGTGGCATGTCAAGGATGTAAAAAATACATCAATTTTTTTTCCTTACATACTAGCCCTCATTTAGTAAGCTAACCCCATCAATTTTTGTCAGGTTCTGCGACTGAAATTGTGTCGCACACCCTGTGCGACACTTTCTGAGACAGATTCTAGTATCATGACCCGACATCACTCGGAGAGTTTTTAAAACCCTACAAAAGGGGCTTGGTTATTGAAAAAAAGGGCGTGTTCCCGACAAAACTCCCAAAACCCTCCGAGTATTTGATAAAATACTCCACAAAAAAATGTGAGTTTGTGAAGAAGAAAACCCTACAGCTCTGGGCAGTAGGAAAAAAGTAAAAATGGAGGAATTATGTGGCAAAACATGTCCTATGCTGTTTTATATTAGTTAAACAAATGTTTCTTATATTTATTTAATCCAATCTGAAAATAAAATGTAATTTAAATTTAATTTTAAATAAAATTTAATTATAATTTAATTAAGTGGGAAGCCTATCAGGCTGAATTTGTGGGAGGGGCTTTGGCTATTTAACATCCATCGGCCCCTCCCTCTGGGCGTATGCTGGGTTGGCGAAATTGCGGGGGTTCTTTCGTTGCGTACGCTGGGTCAGGTGTGTGGTGGTGCAGGTAAGTGCCGGGTGACCGGCAGGTTTCATGGTTTCATTTACTGGGGCCCTGGTCTGTTGCAATTGCTCCCCTCGTTTGGCGGGCGGGCTCCGGCACCCAGCGCGTTATGTAGGCGGCGGTCCGACGGTGCAGCGCGTGCCCGGGCTGGCCGCAGTGAACACGGCCTCTGGATCCAGCGGCAGCTGGCGGCATGGCAGGCGCGGGGAGACGCGACCCACGTGGGTCTCCCTGTGCCGGCGTCTCACGTGTAATGCGGGGCTCTGAACGGGCGGAGTCACAGCATGCCAGTGAGCCGGCGGCATAGCTCCATGGATGGTCAGCAGGTGGCGCTGAAAAAAAAAAATGTGTTAGGATTATAGAGTGTATTGGTACCATGCAGTAATGAGGGGCTGGCTTATGGTGCACCGGTGTCAGGCCACAGTTTCCTGACACATGCACTGTCGCAGACAAGGGGCAGCTTGTAAGTTAATAATACTATAATCCATATCACTGTGGCTTCGGTTTGGGGGGGGGTGGTCATGCATATCGGGGTACTGGGTCGGAGGCTTGGGGTAGTCAAGTAATTAGTGGGGTTGGGGTAGTTTCAGGCATGGGGGGGGGCTAGGGGGTACCAGCACGTATGTGTCAGAGGTGGTAGGTGGCGTGTAACCCATATGGTTAGTACACTGTTAGTTTCTCTTGCAGATTGGGTGGTCTGTATCCAGTTAGGTGGTCGTTACATTCCTGGTCATTGCAAACTTGGCTACGGTCAGTACCAACCGTATGGCGGTTGTTCATGTTATTTATTCACGTTTCACGGTGGTCATCACTTTCACTAGCAGACGCTAGTTCACGTCATTTCAGTTCAAATGCTTAATACTCCTGTTACATTAGTTAATGTTACGCACTGCTGCTGTTACACATAGGCCCTGAATCACTGTATATCTGACTCGACATGTCAGATAGGGTTCAAGGCATCATTGCTACTGTCACGCATACAGAGCATTTCGTTTACACGGGTATTGGTCACTGTGATCTTGACTCTTCTTCAAGGGTGACCACTTGCCTGCGGTGGTGGCTGACACGTCTTCAGAGCCATCGCTAGTTAGTTAGAAGCGGTGCACACTGTAATCTTAACTCGCAGTCAGGAGGTGTTCACGGTTTAGTTATTCATGACTATACGCGTCATGCACACGTTCTCGGTCAGACTCACGGTCAGGCCTCGTTTCAAACTATTCAGGTGGTACTCTGGGTCGCACTGGCACTACGGTCAGCACTCTTGGGTTCGGCCACATTGCACGGGCAGTCACCTGCAGCTGTAAGCTAACATTAAGTATGTATTCGGTTGTCCGCAGGGTTACAGTCGATTTGCTGTTCATTTCAGGCATCTTACTGTTGTGTTACAGTGGTGGTAAGGTCAGTCAGTACTCAGCAAGGGGGGTACACGTTTCTCATATCAGGTCACTCATGATTACCGTTTTTTTTCCCCGGCACCCATTATGGCCCGGACAGGTCATGTCTCACGTGTCAGACATAGAGGACCCGATGTCCATCCCTGATACACCAGCTAGAAGCTCCGTGCGAGGGACGCCCTCCTCTGCAGCTTACAGGGCTTGGAAGATCCCCAAGTTGATGGAGGAGTTGCGCAAGAGGGCAATTCCATTTCCAGCAACCGCCCGCAAAGCATAGTTATACAAACTCCTCATGGCGGATCAGGGGGCTGGCGACAGTCAGGAGGGGACCTCGGGCCAGTCCACCCTCTCTGAACTGCATGCAATGATGACTTCCATGTTGGGCAGGCTGGATTCTCTGGAGAGAAGGGGCATTCAGGGGCCCCCAGCTCCAGCAGCATTGCAGGCGCCAACGCCTACACAGATGTCTGCCCCTGTTCCGGTAGGCAACCCAGGTAGGCGCTCTGGGCCACCAAGGGTGTCACCAGTCCATTTTGTCCCAGCGGCCCTGAGAAAGGACATACTGGAAGGGAAGGACATCAATTTGGCCTCCCTGTTGCTATCTGCCTTCGACGTTGAGGACACTAGAACGGTAGCG